>NC_037675.1:96718536-96798205 GCF_003255815.1 Theropithecus gelada | reverse complement strand
ACCTTGCAGGTTCTGCACTCGGATGTGCGGCTCCAGCTCCGCGGCGCCCTCGCCGGGTGCGTGCCGCTCGCGCGCCCGCCCGCCAGGCTCTCCGCGCCCGCCGCCCGCGCCGCGCTGGCCCGGGCCCTCCCGCCCGCGCTTCATGGCTGCACACGAGTGGGACTGGTTCCAACGCGAGGAGCTCATCGGGCAGATCAGCGACATCCGAGTGCAGAACCTGCAAGGTAACGCAGCCCAGGCTCGCCCCGGGATCGCCCGGCCGGGCGCTTGGGGAGCCCGGGGCGCAGCTTAGACACTTGGCAACTCCCCCGCGCCGCCCCCGCTCGCCGGCCGCTAGTTGTTCCTGTCACTTGCCTTGGGGTGAGAGGCTGGGGTTGGACGCCCGCCCCCAAGCCCCAGGGCGGCCAGCTCCGGCCAGATTTACAGTTGCCCAGGGGGTGGGGCGCCACACGTGTGTGCGTTGAGGGGAGAGGGCTCTCATTTTCATTAGGGGGACGTCACCACCCCCTCCAGCCACCGCTGCGAGTTTGGAGAAGTTTGTACGTGGGCTGTTGGGGGCGGTGGCCCAGGTCAGGGAGGGGAGGAGACAGTGCGACTCTGTGTGTGTGTGTGTGTGTGTGTGTGTGTGTGAGAGTTCGCGCACTTCCTAAGTACCTTCGAGGCAAGGGGAATTGAATGGTGGGCGGTGCTTCAGGGGGGTGATTTGGGGAGAGGGTGCCAGGGGTGCGGATCGGATCGGCGGGGTCAGTCAAGCACCCAACTCCAGCGGCCTCTTTGCTTAGGGAGCTGCCTCTCCCCTGCAGGATCAGGACTCCAAATGGGGAGAGGGCAAGAGCCCCCCCACCCCCACCTCCGACCCCGCCTGGGCACAGGACATTGGGACCAAGGCGTCTACCTGGGAGGTAGATGAGAAGAGGTGAAAAAGAAACTCCAGTGGTGGAGAGCGGCTGGGGGTGGCGGTGCCACACATGAAGTGTGTTTCTCTTTCAAAAGAATTTATTCAATGTGGAAACTTAGAAAGCACACAAATATTTGAAGGAAAAAAGTCACCCATAATCTGCCCCCCACAACCTACCCACCCAAAAGAGAGCTGCTATTCATGGAGCTGTATCTCCAGCTTCTTTTTTTTTTTTTTTTTTTTTTTTTTTTTCATGTGTGAACTTTGCAGAACTAGACAAAACACCACTTCTGGCCCTTCTTCACCCACATTGACCCGTGCAGGTGAAGTTTCTGTAGCTGCTTCCCCTGCAGGCTTGGGTTTCTAGAGAGTTCAAGATTAGGAGTGGCTAGGAGCTGGGAGGCCTGGGCAGAGAGGCGATGGGGCTGTGGGTGCCCTCCCCCAGCGAGGGCAGCGACTTTACTGTTGGAGGGCAGGGAGCCCCAGCTGCTGGGTGATGGCCAAGCAGTCAAGTTTAAACATTACACCTGATTAAATGCTTTCTGGGAGCCTAGGTGGATCTGTCCCGTCCCTAGGTTGGGCAAGGACTGTGCTGGCAGAGGTGACCTCAAAAGGAGTGAGGAACCTCCTGGGGTGGACACTGGAAACTGAGTTTGCTCTGTGCCCGTCTGATCTCTTCTGGCTGTGATTTGTGTTAGAGGAGGGGGCTTGGGCTGGGTTGTTGAAATAAGCCAAGTGCCTGGATCCTGTTGCCTGAGAAGAACTGACATCCTCTTTGGGGGTGGGCATTAGTGTCTACTGAGATGCGGTCTTGTTTGGACTGTCAGGGTGTGTGTGTACCTGTCTTTCTTAGGCAATCATTGAGTGTTTAATAAGCACATACTAACCAATGCTTGGTGTAACAAGTTCCTGCATTCCTCTAGGATTAGCTCCTGGTTTAGAGAAGATTGACTGTTGTGAAGAGATGCCCCGCAATATGAGCATTAGGTTACAACCAGAACAGTGGGAGAAGGTTTCACAGAATAGGGACAATTTGAGATGGGTCCTGGAGGTTGGGTAGGAGTTCACTGAGTAGGCTCCTCTCCCTCAGCTCCCAGTGAACTGTCCTCACTTTTAGGCAAATGTCAGTTACAATTTAAGCATCAACAGGCTTTGCCATTAAAAAAATAAACTTTTAAATTTATGTACATGTTTAAATGTGCACTTATTCTTAAGTTCAAGAAAGCTTTATTTTTGGGTACATCTATGTAACAACCACCCAGATCAAGGTGTAGATTTCCAGTAACCTAGATGATGGTTTCATCTTCTTTCCCAGCCAGTAACACTGCCCCTGACCACCAAGGGAACTAGCTTGATCTTCATTACTGAACATTAGTTTTGCCGCTAGAACCTGATATACAATTGGATCATACAGTGTGTACTCCGGCCTTTTTTTTTTTTTTTCTTCAGCATTGTGCTGGTGTTATTCTTCTGTGCTCTCGCCTGTGTCTGGACCTCCTTTTCTTGCTGAGTGCTATTCCATGGTATGGATGCATCACCGCTTGATGATCCATTCACCTGTTGAGGGTCCTTTGGGTTGTGTGCATTTTGGGGCTATTATGAATGAATGAAGCTGTCTGTGTCTTTGGGGGGCATTAGCACTGTAGAGTTACCGTGTCGGACTTTGTGCTTTGCTTAGCATTGCTGAGAAGAGGCTGGGAATGGAGTGGGGGCAGGCATCTGTCTTCTCTTGATTTTTCCCTTGGTTAGTCTCTTGACCGAATGCTTAATAGGCGTTTTCTCTCCTTGCTCCTGTGGTACTCAGGAAGTCTCAGCCAAAGGGCCGAGTCCAGAAGGTGCTCCACGCCGAGCTTAGAGCATCTGCCATAACTGGCTGTCGGATGTCAGCTGGCCCCAGATGTGCCTGGATGATTGGCTTTGGGGGCCACCAGCAGGGGCCTTGTTCTTCTGAACTCAGTGCAGGGGATAGTCAAGTTAAGGGGGGCAGGAGGAGTCCAGGCAGAGGGGCTGCCATTGAAGCTGTGTGCCTGCTTACAGCACAGGTAGTTGCAGTTGTCGTGGCGATGGAAGGAGGGCTACCGTGGGATCTTATGGATCTGTAATCATAGGGATTGAGAAGGATTCCCGGCCTCCATCTGCAGGCAGCAGCTGCTGTCAGGGTCAGGCATTCCTGATTCTTTTCAGAAAGCTTTGACTCCCTTGGGGCCCTGGGATGGGGTGATCCTGGGGTCATTAATGAGGGGTAGCCCTGAGGTTACAGCCTCTGGGATATTGCATTTCAGGGAAGAATAGTTTCATAATAGAGCTGTATGTTTCCATATATCCATATGTTTAAGTTGACTTAGATGTATCTTGGCCTCTGCTCACTTGCTCATCCGAGGCTTTTATCTCTCACGCTGAACAGTGGGATTCTGAAATCCATGCAATATGATTGTGATGTCATAGATCCTCCCCCAAAAAACATTGGAATGAAGATTTCCAGACCTGTCTTTGGAGGTCAGGGTGAGCTGGGCAGAGTGGTGGCCCCTCCCAAGAGGCCTGCCACTCACCTTCCTGTGTCTGAGCAGATGCACTTCTCGTGGATATGTTCACATGCGTAGCTCAAAAAGACCTTTGTCAAGGAGGAGCCCTCTGGCAGAGCATGGACGTGTCCCTCTGGGCAGACTGCCTGTGCCACCCTCACAGGGTCCCTTGCAAGGAAACGGGGGTGGTCCAAACTGTTGACCTTTTTGGAGAGGAGAAGGTAGAATTGCAGGATGCTGGCAGCCTCTGCCAGGTGGTCCCCGCTTCCTTGGAGCCATGTGGGAAGGCAGGGACATATTTTCTAGAATTGACGTTAGAGCTGGTGAGTTAATAGGTCTGTGTGTTAATTCCCTGCCTGGCTGTTGGCTACAAGGGCTCCGGTGTCCTTCCAAAGACAAGCTACTCTGGCTGCCCCCCTCCCTGTTTGCCTGAACCTCGGGGTCCAGCTCAGTATTCCACCAGTTCTGGGGATCACTGTACTGTTGGACAAAAAGGGGTGTCAGGCCAGGATTTAAAGAAGACTCCATTCATGTGGGAAGCCTGCACCACCCGAGAAACCCACAGCCCTTCTCTGAGCAGTTTAGCACATGTGTGTCAAGCACGTAG
Source organism: Theropithecus gelada (assembly GCF_003255815.1). NCBI lineage: Eukaryota > Metazoa > Chordata > Mammalia > Primates > Cercopithecidae > Theropithecus > Theropithecus gelada. Next base: position 96,794,178 of record NC_037675.1, on the reverse strand, counting down.
CATCTTGCAGACATTGGGGAATGAAAGCTGGTTCTAGTCTCTGCCTCTCAGGAGCGTGAAACTGTCCTGGGCACCCAGCCAGACTGGAGCTTGAATTTTCTGATTCTAGCAGTGCAGAGGTCAGTTCTGCTTTGGGCCATCCCCTGTCGTTCTGGTACTTTTGGGATTTGGTGCTGTAATTCTTGACCTGGACTTCGAAGGCCAAGCAGAAACTTGACTGCGTAGGTTCTGGGTTGCACAGTGCAGAAGGGAGAGAAATTATTGGAATCCCCTCAAGGCAGGCTCAGAGGCAGGGCAGGGCCCGCATTTTCAGAAGGATCAGCCCCGGCCCATGTGGCCCACTTTCTCCTTTTGTTCCACTGGCTCAGGCCCAGGCGCAGGTGTTCCTCATGCGAGCTTGGACTCCGCAGTGACTGACTTCTTTACTGCTTTCCACCCACCACCCGGCCACTCCAGCATGTTGTTGCTGAAGCCACCGGTAGGTTTTGTGACCTACAGCAGAGCTTCCCAACCCCGTGAGCTAAGGGCAACACAGCTCTTTGGTCCACCCCAGGACAAACAGTATCATGGTCCCATGTCACCGTGAGAAAAAGGCTGGGTTGCACTGGCTTACAGGATGAAGGCCAAGCCCCTTGACCTGCTGTTCAAGGTCACCTGTGGCCTGGCTCAGGATGCCACGCCAACCTTCTCTCCCTTAACTCCCCAGCACTTCCTGCCCCCACAGCCTGCCCCTCCAGTTCCTTATCACCCCATCTTTACCTCCCTATCTCTAGACCTTCCTTTCACACAGCAGTGGAGCATGCAGTGGTGGGATGGGATGCCGCCGTGGTCACTGTTATCCAGCAGCCAGAGAAGGGATGGAGCCAAGTGGGGACTGTTCCCATTCCCACCTCCGCCAGCTCTTAGAGGGCACAGCAAGTGCACTGAAGGTTTCTATATAAAAACTCAAAGAAAACCAAATGCACAGGTTTCCTGTCAAGGAATTGCCTGCCAGGGCACTACCCCTGGGGCTGTGTGCTTGGTTCTAAGGGATGAATCATCATGTAGAAAGTGTGTTTCTGGCTGTGGCTGGGGTCAGGCCACGGGCTTTGAGTTCATTCCTGATTACAGGCAAAAGGCCGTGTTCTAGTGCCGGCTCCATCCCTATCTCATGGTGTGGATTTTTCCCGAGGGGCCTTTCCAGGTAGAGCATTGTGCAGCTGGGGAAGCCACAGCCAAGACTCAGAGGCTGAAGGCCTGAGCCCGGGTCCTGGCTTTGTCACGAACTTGTGAGATTCTGGAAAATCTCTCTCCCTTGCTGTTCCTTAGTTTCCTCATTTGCAAAATGAGAGGGTTGGTTTATCTGGGGCTCAAATCCACCCCTGGGAAGGTGGTCAAGGAGTGGTGGGCCTGGGCAGGTGCCCACCTAAAGCCATCTGCATTCCATCCCCTGGCATGCGTGAGTGATGGCTGGTGTGTGACTCTGGGCTCTGCTAAGCGCTGCTGGCTGCATCCTTGATTCTTTTCACTGTGGAGTGCTGGAGATTCACTTCCACCAAGTGTCCCGGGTAGAAAATGCTGCATTTCATAAGCTTTGCTATACAAGTACACATGGTAAATGATGTCCATTCTTGGCTTGTCCTTGGCTGTCAAGTTGAAGTTACCTAGGGAGGTTTAGTGGCCAGCCGGCAATCAGGACAAACAAAGGGCTCCGGACTCCACCCATGCATGTTTGTACCAAGGAACAAGAGTGTTCAGGGGCCAGGTCAAACAGAAGCCCATCTCGCAAATGGCTTTTCGGCAGGGAGAGAGAAGCCCTCAGTCCAGTTGGCAGGAGACCGAGGAAGAGGTTTCGCCACTGAATCACGTGTCAGTAGCCACGACTTTGCATCAGAGCAGTCCAGAGCTACCTGCTGGCCCTACAGCCTCGTGAGAGAGGCGGCTGTCTTACCAGATCGACAGCTCTGGGGAAGCAACCGTTTGCCCAAGAGGCCCAGATTTCATCAACTGCCCTCCCTGACCTGTGGAACACTCTGGCATTTAATTTTTCACTGGAATAGCTGAGGCTCTGGACAAAGTCCCTCTGCCCAACAAGCCATAGATCACATCTGCCCTATGTCTGAGGGGAAGAGAGAAAAATAAAGTAATTGTCTTTTCTGTGATTGAACCATTAAAAGTGAACTCCCCATTCCCATGGAAACCTTTTTGTAAATTTTTTTTTTCTTTCCCCGTGCCTCTTTTTTTTTTGTTTAAACAGTGGTAGATTGCGTTAGTCACAGAAGGAATTAGAGGCAGCATCAGAAATCATAAGTGCAGCATCAAAAAACCTTGAACTTTTTCTTTCTTTCTAGGTCTTCTTTTCCTACTTTCTTTCTATCAGAGTAGGGATTTGCAAATCATGGCCCACAGGCCAAATCTGGCCCGCAGCCTCTTTTTGTGAATAAAGTTTTATTGGCACATAGCCACACCCATTTATTTGCATATTGCCTATGGCTGCTTTTGCTGGACAAGGGAACAGCTGAGTAGTTGAGGCAAAGAAGTACCCACAAAACCAAAACTATGTATCATCCAGCCCAGTGTAGAAAAAGAGGAAGATAGAAATGGAGAAAGTGTTAGTAAAATGCTCTCAGCAAAAGAAAAGGGGTATGTGTATGTGTGTTTTTTATTTTTATTTTTATTTTTGAGACAGAGTTTTACTCTTGTCACCCAGGCTGGAGTGCAATGGCACGATCTTGGCTCACTGCAACCTCCGCCTCTTGGGTTCAAGCAATTCTTCTGCTTCAGCATCTTGAGTAGCTGGGATTACAGGCATGCGCCACCATGCCCGGCTAATTTTTATATTATTAGTAGAGACGGGGTTTCACCATGTCGGCCAGGCTGGTCTCGAACTCCTGACCTCAGGTGATCCACCCGCCTCGGCCTCCCAAAGTACTGGGATTACAGGTGTGTCACTGCATCAGGCCGTGTGTGTGTATTTTTTGTGTGTATCTGTGTGTGTGTGTGTGTCAGAGATGTTTTTGCTTAAGTCAGTTGCTCTGCCTTGTAACAGCAGCCCAGGATGAAAACCATCAAGATGCCCCCACATCCCGGAACTCAGACGTTGTCTTGGAACCGCTGCCACGTGCCTCCCACACTTGCCTGGTCATTGTTATCCCACGTGTGATTCTATCCAGAAGAAAACCCCAACATCTGTGGTACGAGGGATCACTCTTCTTTCCAGCAGCAAGATGTGAATATAGAGGCCTAGGAGGCTGGAATCAGGTTGGTGGGGTGAGGCCAGAGTAGGAAATGTGTCCTTGTCAGCAAGTATCAGGCTGCTATGCAGAATACGGCAATCTGGAAGACTTCCTGTAGGAAGTTAGGAACTGTATTTTCTAAACCTAGACCCAGGGCACGTGATCTGGTGATGACAGCAGGGAATGCTTGTTGTATGTGTGACAGCCCAACCTTCTCCAAAGGGTGCCTTTCTGCCTGGGGTACATTTTGAACCTGCTTTAGAAATGGGCTTACCCACTCAAAGCCTGGTCCTTTGATCAAATAACAGTTGTCGAGTCCTCCTGAAATTCTGGGAGCTTGGGATGGAGGGATGGGTGAATGGGACACGCTAGGAGTTCTCAGTACAGAGAGGACAGGGGTATGGTGAGGTTGAGATCAGCGTGTAGGAACTGTGGGGTCCTGCAGGAGTGTAGGGTGGAGAGGGAGGCCCAGTCCAGCCTTGAGGGGGATATTTGCACAGCTGGACGGCCCTGTAGGTTTCTCTGTAAGTTTGGTGGAGAACAGGATAGTGGCAACAGGCCTGAGCTGAGAGTGTACAGACCGGGGCTCTGGTCACGGGGCTGCCACCACCTGACCACAGAACCCCGGGGAGGCTTCCTGACAGAAGGCAGGAGAGTGGGACTCAGGGGAAGGAAGAGGCCCGCGTGACTCACAGACTGTCTACCCAGGAGGCCAGAGAACGTGGTGATGTCATGTCACAGTGGTTGCCTGTATGTTCTGTATCCCTGGGATGAAGAAGGTGGCAGAAGATGGGGCACAGAGGAGAATCTGTCCCATAAACCCACTGGGTAGGGGAGCTTGTTTTGGGGGGTCATGGAGTCAGGGAGAGTCCCAGCAAGCTCCTCAGCGGGACGGAAGCCAGGGTTGGGTCAGGGAATGCAGGATGGTGCGTCCCAGATGGGCCCATGCAGTTGACCTTCACCTTTTATTTCTGTTCCTCTTTTTATTTGGTTCCCTTGTGTTCTACTGCTTCTTGGAGATTGTGGTCCAGTGTCCCCAAAGCACAGAAAAAGCAAGGAGGATTTGGGGAATTTACAGAAGTCCTGGGGTCATTTTGGTGTTGACCAGAACTACTTTCAGCTCCTGCAGAGCTGCAGACCTCCGGTTCTAACTGCAAGGACCCCAGGGCTCCGATGGTGGAGGCACGCCCCACCCCTGCTTTCCTCTCCTAGGGGGTTCTCCATGCAGCCAGGAGCCTTTGCGATATTTATATCCCTCTCCTTTTTAAAACTATTTTTAATCCTCTATGGTATGACATACTTAAAAGCAGTGTTCTGAGCCCTTCCAGCTGAGAACTGGGGCGGCAGGTGGGGAGGGGGCTCGGAGGTGACCTGCCAATCTGGTGATGGAGGAACCTGAACCTTCAGATAGCACTGTTCACGTGCCCCTTCCCTTGCCTGCCGTGTCCCATCACTCCTGGCCCTGAATATCTGTCACACTTGGGCCTTCCCATGTTTGCCTCCTTTGCACACATTCTCCTTGTTAATTGCCACGACCACTGTCTACCCTACCTCCAGTGCCCCTGTCCTGCTCCGGCCCTGCAACCTGAAGACATTTCTTGCACCCGGTCCATCTCTCCACCAGGGCTCTTTGCCCTTGGGCAGAAGCACTGCTCTGTGCCCTGCCCCCATCTCTCCTGGCCTTCCTTGAGGGAGCTGGGCCACAGCTGCACCCAGGTGTCTTCCAGGTTCGCCCATAGGCCATGCCCTTTCCCCTTGCTCTGCCTTTGTCCACACAGTCCTTTCTGCAGAGAATGACTGTGACCATGCCCAGAACAGCCTCTTTGGGCCCTGTCTGTGCCCTCCTGGGCAGAACTCACAGTCCTGGGGTCTGGACTCCCAGGGGCTTCACAAATGCCCTCTGAGCCCGCCTCTGATTGGAACCCTGAGTGGAGTGTGTGCATCTTTGTCCTGCCAGCCCCTAACATGAAGCAGGTCTTCAGAACCGTTATAGGCTGGACAATGCCCCCCCCGCAAGATGTCCACATCCTAATCCCCCAAACGGGTGAATATGTCCTCTTCCTTGGTAAAAGGGACTTGGCAGATGTGATTAAGTGAAGGATCTTGAGATAAGGAGATTATCTTGGATTATCCAAGTGGACCCAACTAATTACAAGCTCCTTCTAAGAAGGAAGCAGGAGGGTCAGAGAGAGAGGGAGAGAGGAGATGTGATCATGGAAGCAGAGTTGAGAGCGGTGCTGCTGCAGGATGGGGCCAGGAGCCAAGGAACGCAGGGGCCTTGTGTTAGGCTGTTTTTGCATTGCTCTAAAGGAATACCTGAGGCTGGGTAATTTACAAAGAAAAGTTTAATTGGCTCACGGTTCTGCACGCTGTTCAGGAAGTGTGGTGCCAGCATCTGCTTCTGGGGAGGCCTCAGGAAGCTTTCAGTCATGGCAGAAGGGAAGGGAAGGGGAGCCAGTGCAGGGCCCACCTCCAACACTGTGGATCACATTTCAACCTGAGATTTGGAGGGGACACACACCCAAACCATATCAGGCCTCTACAAGCCAGAAGAGGGAACACCTGGATTCCCCTTTAGAATCTCCAGAAGGAACACAGCCTTGCCTGTAACCTTGGTTTTAGCTGGTAAAACCCATTCAGACTTCTGACCTTCAGAACTAGAAGAGAATATATTTGTGTTGTTTTCAGCCACTAAGCATATGGTAATCTGTCACAGCAGCCATGGGAATCTCATACACAAATAAATAACAAATGGCTGTCAAGCCTTCTCTGCTTCCATAGAATAGACACATTGGGGAGATATTTGCACAGCTGGACTGCCCTGTAGGTTTCTCTGCGAGTTTGGTGGAGACCAGGGTGGGGGCAGCAAGCTTTAGCTGAGAGTGCACAGACCAGGGCTGTGGTCACAGGGCTGCCACCACCTGGCTGGAGAACTCGGGGAGGCTGCCTGACAAAGGGTAGGAGTGGGCTTTAAGAGGAAGGGAGAGGCCAGCGTGAGCCAACAAACTCTTTACCCAGGAGACCGGAGAAGGTGGTGGCGTTGTGTCATGGTAGTCTCTCATCTATGCCCTGTGGCCCTGGGACAAAGAGGGTGGCGTCATAGTGTCCTCTAGTTGCATACACTGTTGTGTGGATTCTGGGACTGGACATGTTCTTGCAGCAGTAACATCTCTATTCTAATCCTTGTGTTCTTTTGGAGTGGAGATACATGAACCCTGGAAATGCCGTTACCCTAGAGCAAGCTGAGTCCTGGTTGTGTTGGGTAAGCAATCTTCTACTTGATGTGAAATATGTTTGTTTAGAAAACAAGACAGCATCATTAAAATACGGTTCTATAGACAGTTTCCAAGTTTTCATTTTATTACATCACATATTGAAAGTCCCAGGCTAGACATGTAAGCTACAAGGGACTTCAACTGCCAAATAATGGGGAAAAAAGTCGTAATCCTACCTCACTGTTTCAGTGCTGTTGAATGATGTCATCTGTGTTTCCAACCTCCCTGGCCTCCCTCTCCCTCCTTGGCTGAACACGGGATTAGCCCCACAATTTTCATGGCCCCAGTTCCATTGTTGTCTCCTGGTAGGTTTGTGAAACCAGTAATGATCATGGATAACCACACTTCCCATTTTTTTTTCTTCTGTTTCTACTTGTTTTTATAAAACAAGGATGAAATGCAATCAGACATTCCAGTAATATTCCAAATATATGGCTGTGCGGCTGAAAAAGCTCCCCTATGCGTGCGCACGGCTTCTTCCTTGTCAGATCACACTGGGGGAGTTGCAACCTGAGTTACAGAAGACAGTCTGTGGTATTGTTGTTGTTGCAATATGTATAATATATAGTGCATGCTGTATGAAAATCAATTAAGTCAGGGACTGTCTTTATTGGTTATAGGGCACTGATGTGATCATGCGGAGTGTGTGCGAGGAGGGGGTTGGTAGGCTGGGGAGAGGTGACCACAGTGCAGGTCCCTGTGCCACGTCCTTGGAAGAACTCTCATGGTGGGCTTTATTATCAGCCCCGAGAACTAAGGCTGAGTGAGATTGTCACAGGTTCCAAGCCATTGAGTTAACAAGTGGTAGAACCAAGAATCAGAGGTAAGCCTGGGAAGGTGGAGTCAGGCAGGGGCTGGGTAGTAAGATGAAATTTGAATGTGGGGACATGGGGAGAGACTTGACCAGCATTAGATTAAGGACCAGGTGGTGCTCGAGAGGGGAATTGACTTACTTGGAGCCCAGAAAGAAAACTGCACCCCAGCTAAAGGATGTTGGGCAAGATGTCAACCAGCCTTGCTGCTGAGCCTTATCAGAGTCTGTTCAGTGGCCCATCTGGTTCTGTTCAGAGTCATTTACACACCAGGTTTCTTGAACTAACAAAATAAAGGCTGACTTCTTGACTGTAGATTTCTGCCTGATGATTCCCCGGGGTGGATCTCAAAAGAGTGGAGATAGGGATGCCGTCTGAAGAAATTGAGGAGATGAAATTCTCATAACCTTGAATGATGGCAGAAGTGAGCAGAGGCAGCCATGGGAACCACCCTCTCGTCCCCATGTTGTGTTATGGCGATGGCAGATGATAAAGCAGAGCCATCTCCATTATGTCGTTTAACGCTGATGTGACCCTCTAGGGCCCCTACTTCACAGATGCAGACTCCAAGGTCAGAGGGGCTCAGTGGCTTTGCCCTGTTCTCAGCGAGTGGGCAGCAGACGTGAGGTTTCACAGCACACTGTGGTATCTCCAGGTATTTGCTGCAGCACCCTAGACTCACCAGGCCTTTCTGGAGGCCGGTCTACAAAGGCTACTTACTGTCCTTTCATGTACACAAGTGTGGAACTCTCTCTTGGAGAGGTGGCCTGGCCTGTGAGCTTAACTGTGATCTAAAACAAACCAAACGTGTTACCCCCCGATTCAAAGCCAAGGGCCTTGGGCGCTGAAAGCAGGAAGTTGCCCTGGCAATGGCCTGTATTGAATTCCCAGGAGTTCCATGGTCGAGGGCCATGAAATGGCATGTGATGGCTGACCCGTGGGAGACAGAGATGTCACAATGCCATGAGGTCAGTGAGGGGCTGCAAGTGGGCGAGGAAAGGAAGAGGAATAGCGGGAATCAGATAAGTGCTGTAGTCCTAGGTTGAGGCTGTGTAGGGGAGGCACTGCTACACTTGGATTTGTTGTTAGTGATGGTTTGCCCGGGTAGACCAGAAGCCCCATTGGGTCAGGTGCTGGAGTCTGCCCTGGCCACCCCTGTGACCCAGGCTTAGAGAGTGCTCAGTTTATATTGTTGAATGCATGAATGTGGAATCAAAGGGAGAGTGTGGATGCTGGGTTTGGCAGAGCTGGATTTGAGCCTGTTTTCAGTATTGACTGGCTGTGGGTAGCTGTGAGCCCGACCCTGTCTTTTTGGTGGAAAGAGATGATAACCCCAACTTCTCCTGGTTGCTAGAACATTCAGTGAGGTCACATGTCTTCATCAATGCCTGTTTCCCCATTCCCTTGCCCTTCCTTTAAGGTTTCTATGGAAAACAGTGACACCCCAGCCCCCTTCCCTGGAGGATATGGCCTGCATTGTTTTTTAAGCTGATGATTTTAGTATTTTCTTCCATGTCTCTAAATAACATGCATGTATTGCTTCATCTTGATTTTTTGGTTCTCAGCTCTGGTTTCTTTCTGTAGAAGGTGAGGATGTAGGACTCCTCTTTACCTCCTTTAACCTCAAATCTGCCCCCTCTCTCAACTTCCTAACGTATTTTCATCATAATTTTGGTAAGATCAGTAATTGGGGTTTACAGTGTCAGTAGTAGGTCAGTGCTCTTCAGAGCTTAGTTGTGTAGTTAATGATGGTCACTTTTCCTTAACTGATCTGCTTTTTGTTTTCTTCGGAATTAAATATTATCTGCTGTTGCTGTTGGTGGTGGGGTGTGGCTTATTAATTCATCTGAAACTCTCTCACTATTCTAGATCTCTTTAAGTTGTTTGGGTGCATCAGGTAAAGTGTCTCATTTATCTCTTCTCTTTTTTTGTTTGAGATGGAGTCTAGCTCTGTCGCCCAGGTGTGATCACTGTCTCTGTGCAGTGGTGTGATCTCGGCTCACTGCAACCTCCGCCTCTTGGGTTCAAGTGATTCTCCTGCCTCAGCCGCCACTTCCCAAGTAGCTGGGATTACAGGCGTGCACCACCATGCCCAGCTAATTTTTTTGTATTTTTAGCAGCGATGGGGTTTCACTCTGTAGGCCAGGCTGGTCTTGAACTCCTGACCTCAAATAATCTGCCTGCCTCCGCTTCCCAAAGTGTTGAGATTACAGGTATGAGCCAACATGCCTGGCTAGTTCTCTCTTCTTGAGCAAGTCTGGGGCCTCTGACTTTCTTCAGTCTGAACTTGTGCTGTCCTCCACACTTGGGGCCCAGCTGTCACCTGGACTGCCTGTCACTGTCACCTGTGGTCCCCGTGGCTTCTCTCCTGGGTCAGATCTCCAGCTTCGTGCCTTTCTCTGACGGCTTCACTCCTTGAATATAGGAGCACATCCTTCCTGAGAGAGAGTGCCTGGGTGGTAGATTCTCTGAGAATTTGCGCATGGGAAAATGAACTTATTCTCTATTTCTTGATTGCTACATTAGCTGGGCATCAAATTCCAGGTTGGAAATGATTTTCTTTCAGTGTATTGAAGTGTTCCTGGCTCCACTGTCTGCCTGCTTCTAGGGTAGCTATAGAGAAGCATGAAGTCATCTCTAATCCTCTGTGTGCGTCCTGCTTCATGCTGTCTGGAGACTCACAGGAGCCTTGGTTTGTCCCCAGCAACCTGAGACTTCAAGGTGACCTGCCTTGGTGCTGGTCTCTTTTCATCCATTATGCTGTGTGCCCTTAGTGAGACCTTTCTGGAAACTATCCTTCAGTTCTGGGAAATTTTATTGGACAATCCAGTATGATTTCTGCTTCTTGGTTTTCTGACCTTCTAGAACTCCTCTTACTTGGATATCAGTCCTCATGGGCTGATCCTCCAATTCTCTTACTTTTTCTATTTTTTAATCCCTTTTACTTTTTGTTCTGCTTTCTGGGAGATGCCATCAATTTTACATTCCGTATTTTAACCTATCACATTTTTAATTTGCGAGAACTCTCTCTTATTCTTCAAAGAAGCCTCTTGTTCATGACTGCAGTATCTTCTCTTACACGCCGTGGATGGTCATGATGGACAGGGCTGGGGTGGAGCTTTGAGAGGTGGCTCACACAGCGCTCAATGGCATGGAGCCAAATGGCTAGTTGGGAATCCTGGCTCTGCCACTTACTAGGTTTATGATTTTGGACAAGTTATTTAACCTCTCTCTTTTTCAAAGGCCTCATCTGTACAACGGGAAGAATAATACTGATGTCTGCTTTGGGAGCTGCGCTAATTGCATGAGTTACTAGAGGTGAAGGTCTTAGAGAGGGCCCAGCGCACACTGGATGTGATGGACCTGTGCACCCCTTCTCTTGGCTTCGCCTGATCTGAAGCTTTCGTGTTAGAGGACTTCTTTCTTTAGCTACCTCATAGTCCCTTGGTTGCTTTCTCCTATTTAAGAGTTGGGGACTAATAAGCATTCTGCAGGTTCTGAGCACATGGGTGTCTTTCCTGACTGGAAGCTTCTCCCATAGGTCCCTACTGGACTGTTTCATGGGGACCCTCATGCCAGTATCTTTAGGTCTTTCCTCCCGGGCTGCTTGGACTCCCCACGGAAGGGTCTTACAGTCTCCTATCTGGAGGGTCAAGACCAGGCTGCTGGGGGTGAGGAGTCAGGGGCTTGGGAGCTGCAAGAAGGAAGTGTGCTTGGGAGGCATTGGTCCTCTGTATGTAGTATGTATAAAATCACTTAATCTGCCTGTTGCACAGATTGCACAACAATCTGTACAATCAGTACAATCGTACTATACAGATTGTACAGTACAATTTGCATTGAGATCTTCTCAGTTTTTTTCAACCTCTTTAGAGAATAAACTTCCAGTCCTGTGCCTGATGGGGGAGGGACAGTCACCCAGCTGGGAGACATGGGGGAGGGATACACGGATCCAGCTGGTTCTTTCGTCTCATCCTCTTAGTGCATCCCTGCACTTTAACCCCATTTCCACAGATACCTGCCACCACTAATTCCCAACCATTTGGGACTTCTGGGTTGTACATTGGCTTGATTTTTATCCTTTCTTGATGTCACTGAGCATGTAGATTCCTTTTTTTTTTTTTTTCTTTTAAAACAGGGTTTCTCTCTGTCACCCAGGCTGCAGGCTGGAGTGCAGTGGCGCCATAATGGCAAACTGCAGCCTTGAACTCCTGGTCTCAATCAAACCTCCTGCCTCAGTCTCCCAAGTAGCTGAGACCACAGGCGCACACCACCATGCCTAATTTTGTTAGTTTTTTGTAGAGACAAAGTCTCACTGTGTTGCCCAGGTTGGCATCAAACTCCCGGGCTCAAGTGATCCTCCCGCCTTGGACCCCCGATGTGCTGAGATTACAGGTGTGAGCCACCACGTCTGGCTGAAGCTGTAGATTTCTTTGAATTTGCCAAATCCGTGACCACTGGTCCTTCTTGCTACTCCCTAGAATTGTGTTGCTGTCTCCCCTTCTTCCGTTCTTGCCATTGTTGAGGGTTTATTATCTACATAATGCATACGTAAAACAAAATTCCTTTCCTCTAGGCTTCAATAAAGTTGGGAGATGGACTGAAATTAGAAGCCCAGTTGGGTCCGTCCTCGTCTCTGAGAAATCTCTCCCTTCTTTTCCAAGCATCTCAGAACAGCCAGATGGGAGGCTGGCAAATGGATGCTGCCATCGTCCTAGCTTTGGAGATTCCAAGTCTGCAGATCCCTACTGGCTATGTTCATTTCATTTTGACCATTTCCCAGGCTGCAGCTGAATACTGGTTACCAGGAGAAATCGGGGGATTGCAGAGGAGGCACTGGTCACACCTAATGGCTATTTTCTCAGCCACACCCTTTGGTTCATCCGTGGTTGAGATCCCAAGGCATGAGGGTTGGGGGTCCATATGGGGTGCAGCTGCAGAGGTGGAGGACATTCTCTAGTGAACTCCCTGCCAAGGTCCACCCCGGCCTCTAATCACCCATCAGTGGGCTGAAAGCTCTTTTGAGCTTGGCCTGGCAGGGGTCGGCGTGGGGTTAATTTGACACCCCGCTCACCTTCGTGCACTTGTTGTGATTGCTGCTGTTTTAAAGCTGCAGCCGCTGCTGCACGTGCGGTGCGGTGCACTGGCCCCTTGGGAGAGAAAAGCCACACCACTGAGGGAATGCGTTATTTGGTAGAACATGCATTGTTTGGTGTTGGAGCCCTGCCTTTTTTTATAAAACCTCCTCAAGCCCAAAGCCACAGGCTACCTGAGGGAGAACTGGCTGGTGCCAAATTTTTTAAGTGAAGCTTTTCTTCATGGCACGATTAAAAGTTATCCTGCTTGAGCCTCTATCAGATACTGACTTGACTTGATCTTCTACATTTTTGAGTGGTTGGGATCACCCGGAACTGGGAGCACTGTGGAAACACTCTTTAGAGACTCCAGTAAAGAACAAATCACTGCCTTGCCCTCCAGCACCGCTGAAATGATGCCTGTTCATCCTGCAGCCCTTATCTAGTAAACATAGTTGATCAATAAGAACACAGCCAGAGAAAGGACAGCCTGCCTGGCCTGTGGTGAAGAGAGAAAGTGTTTGAAGCCAGGCCCAGATTTCAATTTTAGCTTCTCCGCTTTACAGCTGCAGTGCTTTAACCAAATGATGGGTCCTTGTGGTGTGTTGGTCTCTTCTATCTGTAATGTGACTTGAACAAATAGTCAAGCCCTCCCAGGGTTGTCTGGGGGACTCAGTGAAATCATGAGTGTTAAAAATGCCCAGTACTAGTAAAGGCTTTTTTGAATGAACTTTTTTTTTTTTTCCTTTATTTAAAGTAAAAGAGGAATGTGTTTGCTTTGGTGGTCAATCTCATTAATTGTTTTAAAATATTACCCAGATGTTGAAATGATAATACTTTGGATATAGATGTATATATAGAGTGAAAATCAATTTTCCCTGTTTCTTTTGACTTTATATATAACAGGGCTACTGGAAAATGTAACGTTATATGTGTGGCTCATGTTATATTTCAGTTAATCTGGACTAGGTCTAGGTTAACCCCTTCCTTCCTCCCTCCTTCCCTCCCTACCTCCCTCTTTCCCTGCTTCCTTCTTTCCTTCCTTCCTCTTTCTTTCTTTCTTTTTTTTTTTTTTTTTTGAGACAAAGTCACTCTGTTGCCCAGGCTGGAGTGCAGTGTCGCGATCTCGGCTCACTGCAACCTCTGCCTCCCGGGTTCAAACGATTCTCCTGCCTCAGCCTCCTGAGTAGCTGGGATTACAGGTGCACACCACCATGCCCCACTGATTTTTTTCATATTTTTAGTAGAAATGGGGTTTCACTGTGTTGCCCAGGCTAGTCTCAAACTCCTAACTTCAAGTGATCCACCTGCTTCCTTTCTTTTTTCGAGATGGGGTCTTGCCCTGTTGTCCAGGCTGGAGTTCAGTGGCACGACCATAGCTCAGTGTTGTCGTGGCCCAGCTGAATGAGGTGAATGAATTGGTCACTTAGTCAATCTGTTGGGGTTGTGCTGGGGCATGTCAGATTTGGTGTCTGTACTCAGGGACAGACACACAGCAGCAGTTGACAAGTACTAAGTGAATTGTCTGGTTAGAGGTCTGGAATTTTTTGGAGATGGGAGAGATGATTGGGGTTGAGTGATCCAGGAAAGTTTCCTATAGAAGGACTTTGTGTTGGGTGGAGGCTCAGGTAGGTGGGGCTTGGTGGGGATGGCCTCCAGGTGAGTGAGGAGGTTGGTATGAGCCAGCATGCAAGGGCAGGAATGTGCTGGGTGTTCAGGAAGGTGACCGGTCCATCCTGGGTGGGCAGCGGACCTGGGGATGAGGGAGTAGGGCTCCTCATTAATAATGATGTGACCTTTTGGACTCATTTTCCCCTGCAGCCATTTCACCCTGTGGACATGGCCTAGGCTGGCTTGAGGCCAGCATCCCTCAATGTGTGAGTGTGGGGTGGCCACTCAGCTTTTGGAGCAGGATGGTCCTCTGTGAGTGGGATGTTCCACACATGGCAGGAGGTTTTAACATCCTTGAGTGAGTCCACAAAATGCCAGTCATGTGGCAGTCAAAATTTCCCCCAGCATTTCCACCTGGGAGTGGTACTGCCCATTTGAGAGCTGGTAGGGTAATAGGCAAATGAAGGGGGAGCTGTGTTTCTCCAAAGAGCTGTCTCCACTCTCGGACACACAAGAGTTATGGGAACTACATGTGCCTTCACTCAAAAGACTCTTTGATATGAAGCTTCAGCTTCAGGGCCCTTGGAAAATCAATAGTTGATGTAATAGCTCTTCTGTGAATTGTGTCCATTATAACCAGATACTCTCCAGTTGTGGGAAAAATCCAACAAAATGACACCATAGTGCATGACCCTTTTGGAAAGTTACTTCATGGAAAATTACCGAATGCATCAGGTGCAGATGCTGCAAATTTTATTTCTATTTTCCAAAATATTGCCGATTTTCAAGTCAAACCAACCAGAGCCCTTCTGATTCCCGAGTTAACTTCATGCAACAGCAACCTCCTACAAATATTTATTGAGCGTCTGCTTGGTTCCAGGCTTTTCCCCAGGCACTAGGGATACAGAAGTGAGGAGAACAGACCTAGTCTCTGCTCCATGGCAGGGACTCAGTCCCCCCGGTCTCATCAGGATATAGTGATGGCTGTGATGGCAGACTACAGGGAGAGTGTCTAACAAAGGGACCCTGCATTACGTTTTATGGAAGGCTGTTCAGAGAAGGTGGTGTTTTTAAGTTGAAATGAGAAGAATACATGGGAGTTAGCCAAATGGGAGGGGTAGGAATATTCCTTGCAGAGGAAACAACTCGCCCAGAAGCTGAGGTGGGCAGCGGCATGGCTCATGGACATGCTCTATTGCCCTGAGCTAACAAGGTTTCCATTAGAGGTCTCCTTTGATCTGGAGTACCGAATACACAGAGCCCTTGCGCCCTGCCAGGTGAGGATGGTCACATCTTTGCCATTGGAGGCAGGTTCTGGATTTCTTCCATTCAGTGAAGCAGTGGACTGGGGCGTTATCAGAGAGTCCAAAAGGTCTGTGATTTGCTTCTTTTAAAACAGGCTCAGCTCCAAAGAGGTTCCACAGGTTGGCTCTGACACCAGCCCACAGAGTTGGGGTGACTTTTGTTTTACTCATCTATGTGCTTTGGGGGGCAGCAGGCCACTGGGGCTCTAGCACGCTGTGGTTGTGTCCTCTACTCTCCCCATGACTGTCTCTCCCATTTCTTTTTCCTGCCTCTGTCTTTGCCCCCTGCCGTCTGGTGGGCAGATCTGCCTGGACTAGGACAGGGCATCATTTTTCTGGGTTGGGAATAATTAAAATGCTAAAAAGAAAAAAGGTGATGGGAATATATTCACTACCTATATCATCATCATCATCGTGTTTCCATTTATTGAACATCTACTATGTGCCAAGACCCCTGTTGGGTATTTTATATTTATTTCTCACAACTATATGGTAAGAGAATTATCTCCACTTTCAGGTGGGAAATTGAAGCTCAGAAAGGCCAAATACAAAGTCCATAGGCTCACAGCTAGTTAGTGGCAGGGTCAGAATTTGGCCTTGGATCGTTCTCACTCTTCGACCTGTGCTCTTTCCACTAAGCCACACCAATTCGCCACCGAAATTGAGTATGGCTCTGTGAATGACAAGCATGTGGATTCTTGTTCAGTCCTCCATTTCAACCTCAGTTTCTTCTGTGTAAACCGAGGAACCTTAGACCTCCGCTGTCCATGATGGTAGGAGCCAGTCATGTGTGGCTATGGAGGAACCCTGTTCAGTCCAGATTGAGATGTGCTTTAAGTATGAAACATACATGAAATTTGAAGATGTCATATGAAGCAAGAATGCAAAACATCTCATTAACTGTTTTAAAATATTACCTAAATGTGGAAATGATAATGCTTTGGATATAGTCAGTTACATGAAATACATTGTTGAAATCAATTTCCCATTTCATTTGACTTTCTATAATAGGGCTACTCGAACTCCTGGGCTCAGGCAATGCTCCTGTGTCAGCCTCCTAAGTCACTGGGATTACAGGTGTGAGTTCCCACATCCAGAGTATAATTTCTAAGAAACCTTTTAAATTCTCATGCTTAGGATTCTCTTCTTCCTTAATCATGTAGTGTGTTTGAGCTCTTAACCTTTTTCTGAATTACTTGCCCCATTTTATCCCTGACATTCTGCAGTGGGACTCCTACACTTGACTCCTACTTGACCCTTGACTCCATTGGAGGAAAGAAACTGACCTGTTCTAACATCACCTGAACAAGGTATTTCACCTTTCTGAGTCTCAGAAGCACCATGTATAAAATGGGGTTGGACAACCCCCTCCTTATGACATTATTAAGATAACAGGGTGTGGGTTGGGCACAGTGGTTCAGGCCTGTAATCTCAGCACTTTAGGAGGTTGAGGCAGGTGGATCACCTGAAGTCAGGAGTTCAAGACTAGCCTGGCCAACATGATGAAACCCTGTCTCTACTAATAATACAAAAATTAGCTAGGCATGGTAGTGTGCACCTGTAATCCCAGCTACTCAGGAGGCCGAGGCGAGAGAATCACTTGAACCTGGGAGTTGGAGGTTGCAGTGAGCCGAGATTGCACCATTGCACTCCAGCCTGGGCAACAAGAGCGAAACTCCACCTCAAAAAAAAACCAAAAACAACATAATAGGGTGTGCATAGAGCCTGAACTGTGTGCCAAGACTCCTGTTGGGTTTTCCTGTTTGGTTTTCACAACTGTATGAACAGGGAATGATCTCCACTTTTCAGATGGACCTAGTAGGAAGTCCCCTGTTCCGCATTCTGTAGCCGACATGGGCCCCTCTCATGATGGTCAGCAATTGTGTGTGGCATAGTCTCTGCTATCAGTGATGTTCATCTCTTATTAGCAAAGTCCCTTAGTGGTGACATGCTGCAGAGTCACATCAGCCACCCCATTGATCTTAGCTGGCACCAGGTCAGATGGGGTGGGGGTGCCATTCTATCCTGTGCCCTAGGGGCAGGGATGGCGTTGGAGGAGGGTGTGGGTTGGAGGCCTGGATTTGCCTTGTACACCTGGTGCAGGGAAATCAGAAGCCTCTGGGCAAATGGGTGAAGTATTTGCCTAGAATTTGCTCTCCAGTGGCCACAGATACCCATGGGCCCGTCTGTTCGGGCCTCAAGTAGGCTCAAATCTAGAAACTGTGAGGTTGAAGAGCTGAAATGGTGATGGGGGTGCTGGTGGGAGCAGTTGCAGAGCAGAGAGAAAAGGCAGGAGGGAGGCCGCTGCCCTTATAGGGTGGTCTCTCTCAAAACAGAGCCCCCACGGGCGACAGAGCCCACGGGGAAGCCAACCATGGGCTCGAGGGCGTGTCCCTGACCTCCCTGGCCTGTCTCCTCTTCTGCTGTTGCTGAAATCCAATGCCTGCTGACACGCCCTTAGTAGCAGTGCTCGTGAAGCTCTTTGCCCGGCACAGATATAATCCTCAAGAGAGTTATCCACTTGGCTAATCATCTGTGGTGGCTACTGTTTCTGTTTTGTGTAGTTATAAAAGTCACATCACCACATTTTTGGGCCCTTACCCCAGCACAGCTGCTGCCGGCACTCTCGTGGCATCCCTCCTGATCTGTCTCCATTTGAACATGTGGCTTTGGCACTTGTGTTTCCGGTCTTCTCCCATTTGAGTCCTACTCTTTACTTTGCCTTTGCCGGCGAGTGTCTTGTCCAGTGCACCTTCCATGTTGTTGGGGGCCCTCCCTGGGCTGTGTGAGGCCCCTGCTGCCCTTGGCATTGCATTTCAGCTCTTGCCACTTCATTGTCACACTGTGGTGGCTCCCTCATCGGGTGTGAGCCCTTTGGGGGCAGGATGTGGTCTCAGCCACCTCTGGGAGCCTGGCCCAGAGCTAGCCCAGTGGTGCCCATGGAGTGGCCGCACCGTGCCCCACTGAGCGTCCAGGCTGTCTCCACAGTGGGAGACAGGAGGCTGCTGTCCAATCAGAGCTGCCTGATTGAGCATCTTGCTCTATAGTGGTGTCTCTATGTTGGGGTGAAATTTCCTCATGATAGGTTCCTAGAAAAACAATGATGAGGTCAAACATTTTATGGCCCTTGGTCAACATTTATGCTTGACTGCCATTCTGTTTCTTTCAGGGTGTAGGTTTCTGGGTCCCCCCAGACTCCTGTCACTTGGCACTTAGGCAGAAAAATAAAAGAACTATTGAGCTAGTTCTAATGGAAGGCAAGAATGAAAATGAAGAGAAACGGTAACCAAAGGTTGGGCAGGGAAGGGAGAGGGCCAGCACAGGTCAGATCTGGGAGACTGGATTTAAATGCAGAAAAAATCCAAGTGGGAGGTGGTGGCATAGGGTGATGATCACACAGCTTAGAGCCCACAGCCTGGACCCAAATCTTGACTCTGCCTCTTTGTAGCAGGGTCTCTTCAAACCTCAGAAGCCCTGTTTGCATCCCATCATTTACCTTCTACTCCCTAGTGGGCGTGGACAGGTTGTGGTCTCTCCACTGTGTTGTGAGGCCTTGTGGGCAGCGGCCCGGCTCTCATCCTCCTGTCTCCAGCACCTGGTGCTGCGCCGGGTGCAGCATAGGCGCTCAGCAAACAGTGGCATGAATGGATGAACGCCGGAAGCCCTGGTGCATGGCCTGCGGGGCTGGAGGAGGGACCTGGCTCTTGGGCAGTGTTCTTGCTCCTTCAGAGTGTCTCCCATTCTGTCATGAATCCAGTGGGGCCTGGACACTGAAGAGCCCAGAATGGTCCTCTGGATCCTGGGTTTTTACATCTGCTCTCTCCTGACTTGGATGAGCCTTTTTGGGTAGGGAAAGGGCCTGTGGCCATGGTGGTGGTGGTGGGAGGTGGGGGTGGGCACAGGGAGGACCCTGAGCAGCCCAGTCCATTTTCTCTCCCCGCTGGCTCTCATTCCCATTAGACCATGTGCTAACAGGGCAGGATTTTTGTCTGGTTCAATCACTGAGGCTTCCCTAATGTCAGGCACATAGAGGGCACTCAATAAATGTGTAAATGAATAAATACAGGAATGAATAAACATATAAATAAGTGAATGAGTGTTGGGAGTACTGGAAGTGGCTTTCTGTGGAGCACCAAAGTAACTGGAACCTGGTGGTAACATAGATGCTTTTAAAAGATTGCTTCCAAAGATACTTTGGAGTCAAGAGAACCTGGATCGAGTCACAAATTGGTCACCCTGGCCTGTGGCCTGAGCAGGTTACGGCGCATCTCTACACTCCCTTTCTTCCTCTGTAAAATAGGAATGGCAGATGGTACCCTGGATGTTAGGTTAGATATGCTTATTTATGTGCACCTGTCTCTATTTCATGGTTACTTCTGTCTTCCCTGCTGTCTTCCTTTGCAGGCATAGATGTACCTCTTTTTGCAAAGACATGAATATACTCCTGTTATAGGTCCTCCTGGTTTATACTTGGGCCAACGTTCAGATCCAAGATTAACTTAGCCTGGTGGAAAACTTCTTTCTTCCCTATAAAAATTGTGTGTTTGGTGGGGCAGTTGCTGGCAAGTGAGGAGTCACATTCCTGCGACTGAGGTTACTATCTCTTTGTATGACTGACCCTCTCCTCTTTGGGGTGCCTGGACCAGTGGCTGTGTGGCCCCTTGAACAGTCTCTCTGGTTCCTTGCACCAGTTTTGGTCTCCAGGGGTGCAGGCGAGACAAGAGAGAAGCTTCTGGCTAAAGAGGATGCCCCTTCTGATGCAGCGGATGCAGCGGCGGGCTAGCCTGGAGAAGCCGAGCAGAACCCACCGCCCACCTTCTGGCAGATCTGAGTAATGACAAGGGAGAGAACAGGCTCTTCTTTGTGTTTTGTGTTTTGTGATTCATTGGGGTATAAAATCTGTTGGGGGGGGGAGGGGAAGGGAAGGGAGAGGACTGCAGGCAGGAACCCAGCTCGAATTGGGTGCCATGGTGGCGGCCAGGTGGGGTGGGGTTGAGCGATGATGCCATGGGAGCTGGGAGAGTCGAGAATTGTGTGACTTTGCAGCAGGCCAGGCCCGGGAGCATCTGGAGCTCTCATGCGCTGCTGGCGGAAATGCAAAGTGGTACAGCTGCTCCGGAAAGTGTGGCTAGCAGTTTCTCATCAAGCGAGACATACTCCAACGTACAGCCTCAGATTTCCTCTATGGTATTTGCCAAGGGAAATGGAAGCATATCCACACACAAAACTATATACATGGGCGAGCATACATATGCATGCTGTGTGTGTGTGTGTGTGTGTGTGTGTGTGTGTGCGCCTGCCATATTCATAATATCCAAAAACTGGGCACAGTCCAAACGTCCCTGTACTGGCGAAGGGATCCACAGATTGTGGCACATCCATGCAGTGGAATACTGCTTAGGAGGAAGAAGGGAAGAACTGCTAATGCACACAGCACAGATGAATCTCAAAACCATTCCACCGAGTGAAAGAAGCTAGATTCTAAATGCTCTACAGATTGCATGATTCCATGTATATGACAGCTTGCAGAAGGCAAAATTATCAGGACAAAAAATGGATGTATGGTTATCAGGGGCTGGGAGTCGGGGAAGAGGATTGAGTACAATAGGGCACAAAGGAATTTTGGGGGTAATGGAATATTCTATTTCTTCCATATGGTGGTGGTTACATGGCTTTATTTGTTTGCCAGAACTCACAGAACTGTACACAGGAAAGGCTGAAATATACTGTATGTAAATTAGACTTCAATAAATCTGACTTTAAAGAGAGACCACTAGCGGGCTGGGAATCTTCTTGTCATAGTTTTTTAATGACACTGGTGTGTCTGTTTAAGCAGGACTGCACAAAGTGGCCGTTTTGATTCTGTAAGCACCTTCTAAGTGATTTTTGAAATCCCTTCCTCCTAAAAACCACAGGAACTCCACTGAGCCTCAGGCATTGACTTACTTTGTAAATGAGACTTTACAGACTTCTTTCAAGCCTAGTAAAGTGATATCTGCAGGGAAAGTCACAGATAGGAATCTGATGGCCACCCTTTCGCTCCCACCCCTGGCAAACACAGAGCCCAGAGCCCTTCCTGGGAACAGACTAGTTGGCATTTGTTTGCTTTCTCCACCTCCAACAGAAGGTGTTCCCTTATCCCTTCTGATGGGAAGATGAGATTCAAGTGCACAGCCCTGGAGTCAGACAGACCTAGGGGTGACTTTGGATCAGTCTCAATTAGTTTTGGCTATGAATTACAGAAAACCTAAAACAACATTGTTGTAAACCAAAACGCATTCCTGTTCAAGCTGGTGTGGCAGCTGTGCGTCAGATTATCTGCAGGTTCTCAGGTTCCTCTTCGCTCATTGCACTGCCATCCCACCATGTAGCTCTTGACTTCATGACCCAAGATGGCTGCTAGAGCTCCAGCCATTACATTAATGTTTCGGGCGGCATGACAGAAGGAAGGATAATGAAGAAGAATCAAGGGGCAGATGCTAGCTCTCTGTTAATGGACATTTCAAGAAACTACCTGATAGCATTTCTGCTGACATCTTATTGGTCAGCACTTAGTCACTGGGTTGCGATTAACTGCGCAGGAAACTGGGAAATAAAGCCCGTGGTGCTCGCCTAAGAACAAGAGGTTCTGATTCTATGGAGGAAGGAGAGAATGGTTATTTGGGGTGGGGAAGGCAACCAACAGTCTGTACTGCAACTTCCAGTTTTGCTGTGTTTTTACAGCAGGCTTTTGATCAGTCTTTATGATTATGTCATAAGGGCTCTGCCCTGGTGAATGGATTAGTGTCATTATTGAGGGAGTGGGTTAGTTATCACAGGAGGTGGTCTCTGATTAAAATGGTACGTTCAGCCCCCTTCCTCTCTGTCTTGTGTAGTCTCTTGCCCTTTTGCCTTCCACTCTGGGATGACACAGCACGATGGCCCTCACCAGATTCCAGTGTCGTGTTCTTGGACTTCCCAGCCTCTAGAAATGTGAGCCAAAATTCTGTCCAGCATAAATTACCCAGTCTGTGGCATTCTGTTATAACAGCATAAAACAGACTAAGACAACGCACTTTCCCCCTGGAACCTCCAGAGGGAATAGCACCTTGATTTTTGCCCAGTGAGACTCTTTTGGACTCTGACCTCCAGACCTATAAGATAAGTTTGAGTTGTTTTCAGCCACCACATTTGTGGTAATTTGTTACAACAAGGGAAACCAAGGAAGCTACTTGTGGTCAGGGGGAGCCTCTCTGAGGAGATGAACAATGAAGAATAGGTGTCACCATGCAAGGATTTGGGTGCACTGTACTTTGGACAGAGAAGACAGCAAGTGCAAAGGTCCTGAGGTAGGACTGAACTTGACTTGTTTGTGGGTCACTCATCTGTCATTGGCCAGCCATCACTTTAAGTGGCCTGGTCCTTTGGTCAACATGAGAACACTGACCTTTGTCCCAGCGCGCCTCTCCCACCCCTTTGTTTTTGTGTGTTTTCCCTTTTGCTCTAAGTGCTCTTTTAGCCCAGAAAACTGTGCATTCAAAGAGGGCTAGTCCAGTGTCCCTTCTTCTGAGTCCTCTTCTGACACCACCCCTGGGCAGACTGACAGAGTTTCTTCTTGCCGTTCTCAGCTCTTACCATACGTGTCCTCTGTGCAGCAGCCACTCGTTCATACAGTACATCTACTGCCTCTACTGGGCTATCCCCCTAAGGTGAGCCTGTGTCTTCCCTCTCTGTTCTTACCACCTGGCACAATGCCTGGTATGCAGGAGGCACAATGGTTGTTGAGTGAATGATAGCTCTGACGTCACAACCAGTGGCTCTGAAGTCTCCTGCTTACCCTTTCCAGTGGCTACTCTCTTCGATTAGATGGAACTAACCAGCTTGTGAGCATTGCAGTCTGAACACGTTTTTCCCAGGAGCAGTGGCCTCCACCCTGTAATCGTGACTAAAATTGCATCGATCTTATTGTACGGCCATATGAGGCGGGAGCCCAGTAGGAAACTCAAAAGGGGTGAGTTCAGAGGGTTTGATGCAGAGGCTGTTTACAGAGGTGGGGCAGGAAAAGGACACCAGCAAGGGCTGGTGTAGCACCCAGTGACTCCCAGCAGCAGGGAGCCTGTTACCATTGCCAGGCCTGATGGGCAAGAAGAGGGGGCTGAATTAGAGGAGCCCGACAAAGCCATCACCTAGTGAGGGGCGCTCTGGCTGGAGCTGGGGGCCCAGGTGGAAGAATGCAGCCCTGGCCAAAACCACAGCTAGGGAGCTGGGGCAAGAGTAGGAGGCAGCAGAGGAATAAGTAATGTGACCCCTTCACCCCACATTGTCCTGCCAGCGCCTCCCATTGGCCAAATCCCGTGAGTGGCCAGAAGACCAGGGTGCCCAGTGACACAACCTGTGGAGGACCTTCCTCCCAGGACACAGGGCAGGGAGAGAAAGGAAGAGGAAGTAGGAGGAGGGGTGTGCAAAGGCGACTAGCACAGGGATTTTTCCCAATCCTCAGCATCACACTTGAAAATAAGTGCCCTTTTTTACAAGGTGGACACCCAAGATCATGTGACTAGGAAGGGACAGATGAGGGAGGGGGAGCCGGAATGTGGACGCAGGTCTGTCTCCAGGGCCTTTCTGCTGGACAGGCTCCTTCCCCGGGGATGCCTCTGGGCTCAGACCGAGTGCAAGGCCTGCCCCGTGCATGCCAGACAAGCACACGTTCTGCCCCCAGCCCTTCTCCTTCCAGAGGTGCCCTGGGAGTTTGTGTCCTGGAACCCAGCTTTCTTCTGCTTCATTGCAGCGATCTTAACTGTAATTCTGCTGTGGTGCTTTGTTGGTTAAATTTTATCTTCCCCGTGGAAGCAGGGGTCATGCCCGTTTCTCATCTTTGTAGTCTATCCAGTTCCTGGCACATAGTAGGTGCTTAGCGAATACTTTTAGAAATATAAGTGAATCCAGCCCACTCCCCCACCCGTTCTTTGGCTGGCAGGCAGGCTGACTGCACGCACTCTTCTGGCTGTTTAGGGTGAGGTAGGTAGGAAGAGGTTTGCCTGGGGAGGGGGGAAGCCCTCCAGCCAGACTTCTGGCCTCCTCCTCCTCCTCTGGCGCCACCCTCCAGCCAGGCAGTGGGGCTGGCACCTTCCCTGCTGGCGTTGGGTAAGTTTTAGCTAGAACGCTGAGTGAGAGACTGAGGAGGGAGTGGGAGGGAGTTTTGCCTTGTTTTCTACTTCATGTTGCCTCATTCCATACCATGTAGAACAACACCGGGCATGGTCTCTGGAGACTGCAGGTTTGTGTGATGGTCCCGAGACCCTTGGGAAAGGAAGGAGCCTGGACCCCATTCTCAGCCTCACAGGACAGCTCAGCCAGGGGATGTGTTGTTGCCTCAGACTTCTTTTTCCATTTCACAAACCAGAGAGGGCTGCGGGGCGGGGGTGGGTGGGAGACAGCGGGTGGAGTACACCCATGTGTCTCTGTCCTTATCCTCTAGTGCTGGGGTCTGCACAGCTCGTTCCTGCCTGCCAGGAGCAGGTGCACAGAGCCCATTCCCCTGGCCTTGGGTCCAGAGAGAATGACAGTGAAGATCACAGGCTGACAGACTGCCCAGGGAGGCCTCAAGATATGTATAGTTATTTGATTTGATTTAAAAACAAGTCAGAGAAAACTTGAAAATAGAGAGAAAATAGGGAGGAAGGAAGGAGGTAAGGAAAGAAGAAAGGAAGGAAGGAGGGAGGGAAGGAAGGAGGGAAGGAAGGAAGGAGGGTAGAAAGGAGGGTAGGAAGGAGGGTAGGAAGGAAGGAGGGTGAGAAGGAAGGAGGCTGTGAAGGAAGGCGGGTGGGAAGGAAGAAGGGTGGGAAGGAAGGAGGGAGGGAAGGAGGGTGGGAGAGAAGGAGGGAAGAAAGGAAGGAGGGAGGGAAGGAAGGAAGGAGGGAGGGAAGGAAGGAAAGAGGGAGGGAAGGAAGGAAAGAGGGTGGGAAGGAAGGAGGGAGGGAAGGAAGGAGGGAGGGAAGGAAGGAAGGAGGGAAGGGAGGGGAGGGGAGGGATTTTCCATCCCATTTACCCTGACATAGTTATTGTCGTTTTAATTGTT
The DNA here is from genome assembly GCF_003255815.1 of Theropithecus gelada. Lineage (NCBI taxonomy): Eukaryota > Metazoa > Chordata > Mammalia > Primates > Cercopithecidae > Theropithecus > Theropithecus gelada. Next base: position 96,768,829 of record NC_037675.1, on the reverse strand, counting down.
TTATTTGTAACCATCTCCCAAATACATTCCTAGTGGTTCTCATGGCCATGGACGGCTATGTGCAAAATTGCATTCTGCTCTATGTCACCCACTTCTTTGTCCTGCTCCTTGGTTGTTCATGGCTGGTTGGATGTGCTGGGGTGGAATTAGCCATGTTCCTGGAGGAGCAGACCCACACTGTGCTCTCGCAGGCCTGCGCTTTTGGAGCATCGTCTCGCCCTCCCTGAGCTGGTTCATGTTACTTTAATCAGGCTATGCTGATTTCTCTCCAGCTCCCAGCAAATCCTAGCTCATGGCAAAGCTGGTGTTTTTAGTGGGGTCACAAGCATAATGGCCCCCACCCTCCCCTACCACCAGCCTGGGAGTCTGCAGAGCAGTTGAAGTCAGAGGGTACCCTCTGTCCCCGTGAGTGTGCAGGGGAGAGCTGTGCTCAGGCTTTTGACCTGAAGTTATTTAAAGTCGAGGACATTGTCTTAGAGGAAGGACAAAAATCAATAAGGGAGAGAGTAAGGCTTTTACTTACACCTTCTGGAGGGCCAAGGAGCCTGTGATCCAAGATGCAGGGGGTGGAGGTGGGGGTGGGGGACCCTTGGGGGGCAGATCTCTCATTACTGGTGTTTGTTTGTGTTGTTATTTTAAACCATTCTAGGGGAGCTTATGAAATCTCTGGAGACTTTTAAAAATAGCATAGTTTCTGGTTTTAAAAGTAGTACATGTCCACTGTATAAAATATGGAAAAATACAAAATGTTCCAAATGATACCACCCGGAAATGCCTACCATTTACCTTTTGACGCATTTTCTTTTTGGGCTTTGTCCCTGTAAATGTGTCGAGTTTTAACATAAATAGTGTAGAGGGTGTTAAGGACATGTAGTTGTGTGGAGCACGCCGCTGAATTCTCTCCATGCCTCAGTCTCCCTATCTGTGAAATAGGCCAAAAAGTCAGACCTTCCTCACAGGCTTGCAGCGAGGCCAAATGAGGACATGGGAACATGTCGACCCTTGGCACAGTGCCAGGAACACAGTCAGTGCTCAATAGATGCTTGTCATTGCCATTTGCAATTTCAGTCCATCATATATATAATTTTGGATCCTATTTTTTTTACTTTGTGTTCTGACCTCAGAGTTTTCCCATGTTTTAAATGTTGGGTAACCAGCGTTTTCGGGGCTGCACACGCATTCTTTCTGTGGCTGACTTAACTGCTGTTGGCCATCCAGGGCATCTCCAGCTTTGCATGCTTTTTGGTACCTCCTGCTGTGATGAACCTCCTTGCACGTTCATTCTTGTCCCCATTTCTGGTGATCTTAGAGGACAGATACCTAGATGTGGAAATATTGGGTCACAGGCTATGGGAATTTATCTATGGGGCTCTGGATAATGCACGCTCAGCTCTGTTTTAAGGAGGAGGATAGGGCTCCCCATTCCCCAGAGAGGCTTGCTGGGGCCAGTCTGACCCTGCCTCTCCCGGAGCATTCACCTGAGCTTGGTGTTTATTTGCAGAAGTGATAATCCCCAGCTGCACCTGCAACATGGAGCTCTGGGGATGAGAAACAGCTCCTGTGGCCAGTGATATTTCCAGGGGGATGTGAGTGTCTGGGGTTTTTTTTTTTGGCACAGGCAGCATGCAGCCCCAGGTATTAGCCAGCCCCGAGACTCAGGAGCTGCAGGGATGCGGCTCCACGTGGGCGGGATAAATCTGTTTACAGGCCATCGCCATGGCTAGGCTGCCTGGCTCCCATTTCACAGGCGCCTGCAACAGGTGGTTTCCTGGATGGCGAGGCAAGCCCCAGGCAGACAGGAAGCCTCACACCCAGGCTCAGCTCCGGGGTGAATGTTGTCATCAGTAACAAGGGACGCTGTCACAGCCCTGGTTCCACTCTGGCCAGCTAAAGCTTTTTCCAGGGTGGTTTCTTTTTAAATTGTTCTTGCTCTTTGAGGGAGGAAGAAATTAAGAATTCGACAGAAGACTGTGGTCAGGTCAGAGCCCAGCAGGTGCCTAGGAGGATATTAATAACGACAACAGCATCGGCATCTGCGCTCCTGGCAAGCACGTGTTTGCATCATCTCTGCTACAAGCATGGGAGCTCCATGCCCTTGGTATTCTCAGTTACTCTGTGTTGGTATCCCTAGGCTGCCACCCTTCATAGAAGCAGCATTCATTGAGCACCTACTGCATACCACAGCACTAGGGTGGGGATGGGAATACTGAGAAGCTGTTCTGACGCTCAGGAGCTGAAAGCGCCATAAGGAGGCCGTGGGTTTCCTAGGGCTGCTGTGACAAACTAACATGAAGTGAGCACTCTCAAGCGGTGCATGTGCACCATCTTATAGTTCTGGAGGCCAGAAACCTGATGCAGTCTCACTGGGCTAAATTCAAGGCACTGGTAATGCTGCGTTCCTTCTGGAGGCTCCACGACAGAATCTGTTGACTTGCCTGTTTTAGTTTCCAGAGGCCCCTCGTATTTGTTGGCTTGTGGCCTGTTCCTGCCTCTTCAAAGTCAGCAGTGTCTCATCTCTCTCTGACTCTTTTCCATCAACTGCCTCTTCTCTTCTGTCTTCAGGATCACATCTCTCTCTGTCTTCCACTTATAAAGACCCTTGTGATAACATTTAAGGCCCTCCCCAAGAATCCAGGAAAACTTCTCCATCTCAAGATCCTTAACACATCCGCAACACATGGCACCTGAATGGCTTTGCACCCTGTGAAGGGCTCTGCAGGTGTCAACGAGAAATAGCCTTGGACTGGAGGCGATTTGTCTTTCATGTGAGGATTAAGGAGCTTTTCTTTTTTGAAGGTTATATTATTTTGAAAGTAGAATCCCCGAAAGACCTCCCCCAAAGAATGGAAACTTTGCCTTGAAATGTTATAGGCTTCGGCTGTTGTGTTTGATTCTTGCATGCCTTTAAACCCGTCTTAGGTGGTGATTGCATGCAAGGAGGCTAACCCCCTGGTTGGGGAGGTGACAAGCTGGCCCCAGAGCAAGAAGACCGTGGAATACTTGGTACAGTAGGGCCGAGGCAGCCAGCAGGGATTTTGGCATGACGGGGTCATAATATGAATGGCCCGCTCTTATGAGGATGGGAATTGGACATAAAAGGGAACAGAGAGGGCAACAGCCCAGAGGACTAGGCTGGTGGAGAAAGTGGGCAGCTCAGGAATGGGGCTGGGGGATTGGGGAGGGAGGAGCCTGATGGCTTCTTTTCCCTGGTTTGAAGGCTTCAATGCCCCACCCTGTACCTCTCCACTGGTCTTTGTTTTGAACCCTTTTCTCCTTTTAGCATTTAAAAAAATTGAGGTATAGTATACATATGACAAGGATGTAGAACAACAGTTTTTTGTTTTTTGAGACAGAGTCTTGCTCTGTCACCCAGGTTGCAATCTCTGCCTCCCAGGTTCAAGCGAATCTCATGCCTCAGCCTCCCACGCAGCTGGGACTGCGGGCATGCAGCACCACACCTGGCTAATTTTTTGTGTTTTTTTAGCAGAGACGGAGTTTCGCCATGTTGCCCAGGCTGGTCTTGAATTCCTGAACTCAGGCAATCTCTCTGCGTCGGCCTCTCAAGTGCTGGAATTACAGGCGTGAGCCACCGTGCCCAGTCTGACCAATGGGATTTCTATGAAGTGTAGCAGTAAAGTGTAGAGTACCCTAACCTTAGGTGTATGTGATGTGTGCACACACCCATGGCACCGCCACTCAGGTGCAGGCAGAGGCCACGTCTGGAGCCCAAGCAGCTCTCTGTGTGCCCCTTCCAGCCATACCTACCTCCAGCGGTAACCCCTAGTATGATTCCCAGCACCATACTGAATGTTGCTCGTTTGGGAACTTTGCGTAAATGGATCCTGCAGTGTGGATTCTTTTGTGTCTTGGCTTCTTTTGCCTGATAGTTTGCGAGATCCACAGATCCATACAGGTTATGAGTTCATTCTTTTTCATTGCCATGTAGTTTTCCTTTGTGCGACTGTACCATGTCTGTTCTCCTGTTGATGGACAAGTGGATCAATCCCAGTTTTTGGCTGTTATGAATAGTGCTGTTAAGAACACTGTTGGGCGTGTCTTTTGGTGGACACAAGCACTTGTTTCTTTTGGCTTCTACACAGGGTGGAATTGTTGAATCAAAGGGTCAGCATGTTTTAGTTTTTGTGGATGCTGCCAAACAGTTTTGAAAGTGGCACCAATTTACAGCCTGCCAGCCGGCAGTGCATTGATGTGAACTCAAACTTCTTGTTTTGTGAGATGCTTAAGCATAGGATCGGCCAATCTCTTCAGCCTTGTCCTTCGTCACCTAGCAGAACCCTGTGCTCCAGCTGCTGTAGTTTCTGTTGTTCAGATGTGCCTGGTCTGTCTTACCTCTCGGCCTTTGCATCTGCTGTTCCCTCTGCCTAGCGCACCGTTCTTTCCCCAGCCCTGCCTTCTCACTGGCTCACTCCTCTTTAAGACTTCTCTTGGCCGGGCGCGGTGGCTCAAGCCTGTAATCCCAGCACTTTGGGAGGCTGAGACGGGCGGATCACGAGGTCAGGAGATCGAGACCATCCTGGCTGACACGGTGAAACCCCGTCTCTACTAAAAAATACGAAAACTTAGCCGGGCGAGGTGGCGGGCGCCTGTAGTCCCAGCTACTCGGGAGGCTGAGGCAGGAGAATGTCGTAAACCCGGGAGGTGGAGCTTGCAGTGAGCTGAGATCCGGCCACTGCACTCCAGCCTGGGCGACAGAGCGAGACTCCGTCTCAAAAAAAAAAAAAAAAAAGACTTCTCTTAGGCTTATCTCTTTCAAAAGCCTACTCTGATCCCAAAACCTCATTAGGTGCCCTCCTAGGGCCCCTCAGTCCCCTGGATCAGCCACATCATAGCTGTTGCGACTCTGGTTTGCAGGTGTTCATGTAAGTCCTCTAAGAGCAGGACTTTGTGATAAGGCCCCTGGCTTAGGATACAGGGCTTCTGTGCGGGATACCACTGTGGCAGTATAGAAATCGTATGGGGTTTAGAAGTAGGAGGCCCAGGTCCTCTTCCAGGCCCCACTATACTGTGGTTGTGAGATCTTAGACAGGTTACTTGACCGTCCTGATTCTGTTTTCTCTGCTGCAAAATGGGCATAAAACCTGTCTAAGTCACAGACTAATGAACTAATGAACCACAAACTAATGAACAGGAAACGCTTTGTATTCTGGTAGGTGATGCCTTGGTGTGCACTGAGAATCCTGATAGCCAGTAATGACGGTGGGTTGGTTGAGAGCCTAGGGAGGGAAATGCAGAGAGCTGGCTAGGAGCTTCTCTTTCCTCCAGAAACAGGGCTGTGTGGAGAGAGGCTGACAACCTTGGACTGGAGGCTGCAGGATCCCAAGAAAGACCCAGAATCTCAGGGTATCTCCTCCCTGCAAACCAGTGTTGTCTGAGCTTTATGGACATCTTACGATGCTAAACCACTGAAGCTGCCATTCTCAAAGTGAGCTTCCCGGCCAGCAGCATCAGCATCACCCAGGACCTTGTTGCAACTGCAGATTCTCAGGCCCCACCTCAGCCTACTGCATCAGAAACTCTGGATGTGGGGCCTGGTGCTTCTAAGGGGTGCTCAAGTTTACCAACCATGACACTGCAGGAAGGGTGCTGCTCTCAGACCCTCCTCTCTCCCTGTCCAAGTAAGTGGCAAATAGGGATCCAGCTGCTGCCTACTACAGCATCCAGCATCCCAGAGAGGCCTGAACATTGCACCATGCTGAGAAGGGTGGGCAGGTTGAGGCAGGCCCAGCATAGTTGGCTCTGTAGTTTGCTTGTTGCATGTGGCCTCCATGGAGCCTGGCCATGGAGCTGGGCTAGAAAGTGACGGGGACAGTTCCCATCAGACAGAGGGTTTGTGCACAGAGAGGGCTGGCAGGAGTGGGAAGGTCTTTATTTATTTGTATAGATGTAGATCATAGGATTTCTCTGGTTTGCAAAATCAGACCATTAGAATTGGCCCTCCTCTCTGCAGATTCACAGGAGGGAAGATAGGAGGCAAGGCACAAGGGGCCATTCAGGCAAGGCTGGGATTCTAGCGAAGATGACAGCAACAAAATGTGGTAGCCTTGGGGGGATGAAGTGACCTGGGAGGCAGCTAAAGTGTGGCAGCTGGCCTTTTTCTGTTAGTTGTTGGTTCTCCCTTCCAAATCATAGATGCCACCTTTCACAGTCAGGGTCTGCCTGTCTGCAAAGCTGCATGCGGACTTTCTGTGGGGTCACGTGGTGAGCAGAGGCTGGCACACACAGTTGTTGAGTGAGACCCTGATGATCCCTGAATGATCTGCCATGAGACACGTGCTCTCCCTTCAGGGCCTTTGAACTTACTGTTCTCTCTGCCTCATGGAAGGGCAGTCCCCTCCCTCCAGACTCTTGGTCTTTATGTCTTCAATTCCCATTAATTTTATAATTTTTTTTTTTTTTGGTAAAACAGCATTTTTATTTTGGGTGAAAATATTTTTTAACTGAGCTGAAAATCACACTACGTAAAATTAACCATTTTAAAATGTGTAATTCAGTAAGATTTAGTACATTCAGAGTGTATAACCATTACCACTATCTTGTTCCAAAAGTTTCATCACCCCCAAAGAAGACCCAACACGTTAAAGAGTCACTCCCCATCTATCATCCTTCTATCTCCTAGAAACCACTAAACTGCTTTCTGTCTCTGTGGATTTACTTATTCTAGATACTTCATTTAAATGGAAGCAGATAATATATAACCTTCTGTGCCTGGCTTCTTAGCATAATGTTTTTGAGGTTCATCCATGTTGTAGCATGCATCAATGCTTCATTCCTCTTTATGGCTAAATAATATTCCATTGTATGGCTATTACGTCTTGCCTCTCCATCTTCCCACCTCATTGTCGAGGACTTACTATTGAAGTACATTTCAGATGTTGTTCCATTTCATCCATAAATGTTTTAGCATTTTTCTTTAAAAGATAAGGACTTTTAAAAAAGCATAACCACACTTCCATGATCACACTTGAAATAATTAGTAATATCCTTAATATCATCAAATAGCCAGAGGAAGAAGTTTTTCAGCCCGACATTTGATGCCCAAGCTTGCTTCATCTCTACTCGTCTTCTCCTCTTCCTCCTCCTCCTCCACTTCCCATAGGTCGGAGATGATCTTGCATACACTTTACCATGTGTTCCTATGTGAATCAATTGTTGGTGGCTGCCTGGAGTGCTGAGTGCAGGAGGATTTTGAGGTGAAGTCTGGGATGGGTGGAAAAGAGTGCCGTGGTTGATTAGCAATGCCTACTGTGGACATGGGTAGAGGGTGTGGCCGCACCGTGGAGCTTATACCTTATCCACATATCCCAGTGATCTCACCTGTTACATACCCAGCTCAAATGTCCACCTCATCCTGGAGCATATGCCTTAGCCACATATTCCAGTGATCTCACCTGTGATATACCCAGTGCAAATGTCCACCCTTCTAAAAGATTTTCTCAAATCCTCCAGTCATGATTAGTCTTTTCCTTTATGGGACTCTGTGGGGCCTGTCTTGTGTGTCTAGGGGAGGAAGGTATGTTCTACAATTTACCCAGTGTTTCCCCAGCTCATGTGTCAACAGCACAGAAGACAGCACTGCTTCTCCAGAGGCCCAGACAGCGTTCAGATGCAGGCCCTACCTTCCTGGGCCCAGATTCTCTCTCCCACACACATTTAAATTTCACACTCTCCTTTCCTGAAGAGAATTTGATGACCTAAAAGATTGATTCTAATGGGTATATTTCCAGGTACTAGTTGGGGATGGGTGGTTTCAGGTTTAATTTTTCTTCCTGTTCCAAGTCAAGCATGGAAAGCCACATGTATTAGTCCATTTTTCACGCTGCTGATAAAGGCATACCCATGACTGGGAAGAAAAAGAAGTTTAATTGGACTTATAGTTCGACATGGCTGAGGAGGCCTCAGAATCATGGTGGGAGGTGAAAGGCACTTCTTATATGGCGGTGGCAAGAGAAAATGAGAAAAAACAAAAGCATAAACCTTTGATAAACCCATCAAATCTCATGAGACTTAATCACTATCATGAGAATAGCACGAGAAAGACTGGTCCCCACGATTCAATTACCTCCTCCTGGGTCCCTCCCACAACATGTGGAAATTCTGGGAGATACAATTCAAGTGGAGATTTGGGTGGGGACACAGCCAAACCATATCATTCCACTCATGGCCCCTCCCAAATCTCATATTCTCACGCTTCAAAACCTATCATGCCTTTCCAACAGTCTCCCAAAGCCTTAACTAATTTTAGCATTAACCCAAAAATCCACAATCCAAAGTCTTATCTGAGACAAGGCAAGTCCCTTCTACCTGTGAGTCTGCAAAACCAAAAGCAAGCTAGTTACTTCCTAGATACCATGGGGGTACAGGTACTGGGTAAATACAGCCATTCAAAATGGGAGAAATTGGCCGAAAAAAGGGGTTACAGGGCCCGTGCAAGTCCGAAATCCGGGGCAGGGTGGGGCGGGAGGGCAGTCAAATTTTAAAGCTCCAAAATGATCTTTGACTCCAGATCATGCTGATGCAAGAGGTGGGTTGCTATGGTCTTAGACAGCTCCATCCCTGTGGCTTTGCAGGGTACAGCCTCCATCCCAGCTGTTTTCACATGCTGGTGTTGAATGTCTGTGTTTTTTACAGGCACATGGTGCAAGCTGTCAGTGGATCTACCATTCCAGGTTCTGGAGGACAGTGGCCCTCTTTTTACAGCTCCACTAGGCAGTGCCCCAGTAGGAACTCTGTATGGGGACTCTGACCCCACATTTCCCTTCTGCACTGCCCCAGCGGAGGTTTTCCATGAGGGCCCTGCCCCTGCAGCAAACTTTTGCCTGCACATCCAGACATTTCCATATATCTGAAATCTAGGCGGAGGTTCCCAAACCTCAGTTCTTGACTTCTCTGCGCCCGCAGACTCAACACCACATGGAAGCTCCCGACACTTGGGGCTTTCACCCTCTGAAGCTACAGCCCGTGCTGTACATTGGCCCCTTTCGGCCACAACTGGAGTGGCTGGGACACAGCACCAAGTCCCTAGGCTGCACGCAGCACGGGGACCCTGGGTCTGGCCCACAAAACCATTTTTTCACTTGGGCCTCAGGGCCTGTGATGGGAGGGGCTGCCGTGAAGGTCTCTGACGTGGCCTGGAGACATTTTCCCCATGGCCTCGGGGATTACCATTAGGTTCCTTGCTACTTACGCAAATTTCGGCAGCCAGCTTGAGTTTCTCCCACGAAAATGGGTTTTCTTTTCTATCGCATAGGCGAGCGGGCTGCAAATGTTCCAAACTTTTATGATCTGCTTGCCTTATAAAACGGAATGCCTTTAACAGTGCCCAAGTCACCTCTCGAACGCTTTGCTGCTTAGAAATTTCTTCCACCAGATGCCTAAATCATCTTTCTCAAGTTCAAACTTCCACAAATCTCTAGGGCAGGGGCAAAATGCCACCAGTAGCTTTGCTCCAGTTCCCAACAAGTTCCTCATCTTATTGTCCATGTTGCTATCAGCATTTTGGGCAAAACCATTCAACAGGTCTCTAGGAAGTTCCAAACGTTCCTACATTTTCCTGTCTTCTTTGGAGCCCTCCAAACTGTTCCAGCCTCTGCCTGTTACCCAGTTGCAAAGTCGCTTCCACATTTTTGGGTTTCTTTTCAGCAATGCTCCACTCTACTGGTACCAATTTACTGTATTAGTTCATTTTTCACGCTGCTGGTAAAGACATACCCGAGACTGGGAAGAAAAAGAGGTTTAATTGGACTTACAGTTCCACATGGCTGGGGAGGCCTCAGGATCATGGTGGAAGGTGAAAGGCATTTCTTACATGGCCGCAGCAAGAGAAAATGAGAAAGAAGCAAAAGCAGAAACCCCTGATAAACCCTTCAGATCGCATGGGACTATCACAGTCTCTTACTCACTATCACAAGAATAGCATGGGAAATACAGGCCCCCATGACTCAGTTACCTCCCACTGGCTCTCTCTCACAACATGTAGGAATTCTGGGAGATACAGTTCAAGTTGAGATTTGGGTGGGGACACAACCAAACCATATCACCACAGCATCATGCCATGAAGCACAGGGCTGGGGCTGAAGCCCTGAGATCTGCCCCAGCCCCACTGCCCTGTGACCTTAGGTGAGTCCCTCCCCCTCCCCAGTCCTCTGTGCCCTCCTCTGTGTAAAAAGAGTGTGGGCTTCATGACTGTGGTCCTTTTTCCTGCTCCTGCATCTGACAGGCTCCACTTCTGCTCCTGCAAAGAATGTGCTGGTTCTGCTGACTTGAGGCTCTAAGCCAGTGGGAACAGGGAGGCTGTTAGAACTCGCCGCTGCTTTCCCCTTCAGGCCCTGGTTCTGACCTTCTCTCTGATTGGCTGCTCCTTGTCCAGGGGTAATATAAAGGCTTCTTGGGCTGAGGTGGGAAGTGCCTTGGAGATCTGTCCTTGACTCTTTGTCCCTGTGGGTTTGCCTGCCCTCCACATAGGTGAAGTCCCCAGGGGCCGTTGCAGTGTTTGTTTGACCTTTGCATACTGGATTCGGCTGCCCCTTTCTGGCCACTCCGTTCTCATTTGGGCCTGAACCAGCTCAGCCTGCATTGCCTCGTGGTTCGTCTGAACAAATTGGCAGGTCCTTTCTCTCCTGATATTGCTCTGATCTGACACTTTCTCTATCCCCCCCCAGCTCCTGCTCCTATCCAAGCCTCCATCACACATGCCTAGACTAAGAAAACTTATTGGCCTATACTTGCCTCTCTTTCCAATGTCCTTTCCATATGCTGCCCGAGAGATGGTCTTAAAAATGAAGCCTGGTTTTGCCACTCTCCACGGTTCCCTAGAAGTGCAAATCTGAGTGCAAGAAGAATTGTTCAAGATCTGACATTTGCCTCCTGCCCCATCCTCTGCTCCTACAAAACCAAACTGCTCGTTCTTTTAGTACATGGTGTTCCCTGGACATTCTCTTCTCCAGCAACTGTGACTGATGAACTCCTACTCATCCTTCAGTACCCAATTCACATGTTCTTTCTTACTTGTAAAGCTGATGCTCTGAGGAAAATTACCAACCATAACCGGAGACACACAGCCAAATCCAACAAGTGTGGCCCACAGTAGAGGAAAATAGCGCAGTTCTTTGGTGAATTGAAGGGTGGTGGATCCCCCCCAAAGCCTCTACTCTCTTTCTGCCTTCATCTGCCTGCATGGTACAGCCCTTCTTGGTTCCAGAAAACAGAAAGAACTATGAGTTCTGACAATAGGTGACGCTATCTGAAAGATTTAGTAAGTGTTTAAGAAAACGTTGAGTAAGCTTACGTTGCATTTCTACACGAGGAGTACAACAGCAATATATTCCACAACAGTAAAGCAAAATAAGTAATATTACCCCAAGTAACTAAACAAGAAGGCTTTCCTTGAACTGGGCAATTGTTGGAACCAAGCTGATATGGAGTTGTTAGCCAATTCCAATATGTGCCCAGAATTAGAAAATCAATCCAGATTTTCATATTACCTATCCCTTGTTTCTCCTGAGCAGTAGCCAGCGATCACTGGTTGGTTCACGGGAATAAGCAGTGTCAGTCTAAATTGCAGAAAAAACTCAAAAACAATGAATGGGACTAGAATCTAATAACAGGTGTACCATAGTTTTTGAAACATAATTTTTCTCTCTCCAGTTCCCATTTTTATTAAAAAGAAGTCACAGTAGGATCGACGTGTTTGCAAAATGACTTTTAGTTTTGTTATACTTGGCCTGATTATCTGTATAACGTGCAGCAAGAGCAATTATTTGCCATATAGCCTTCTTTTTTAAAATTGGCTTTGATGGAACTTTGTTCCGTAAGCAGCGTCAGCTTAGACTTTTTACAGCCTTGAGCCCAGCCATGGATTTATTTAACTGTGTCCATAAATACTTGTATGAGTTTGATAAATTTTTCTCATTTCAAGGTCTCAAGATAATTTGGGGCTCCTGGGCCTGTCAGAACTTTTATTAGTTCTGTCTATACAATTAATTCCTGTTTGGGCTGGTATTTATGAATATATTAGTTTTCCAAAAGAGACTTGGAAGTTTATTTTTCCTCTCTGCATTTAAAAGTGCTTGTCAGAGTTCTATAGCTGATTATATACCACCTTTTAAAGAGGACTGAAACATGACAACAATTGTCTGTGGATGACAAAAAGTCTTAGGGCAGCCACAAAGACACAATTTACAAGGAAATTTGGTTACTTTTGTGGCACATAATAATTTTACATAACCTTTGTAATTATTACTGTGATAACATACCACTAAGTCAGATCAAAATTATAGGAGTTTCCCCTAATTTTGGAACACATACCGATAACATATTTATACAAATGTAACCCAATAAAAGTAAACACCATTTCATATTTGACAGTGCTTCCTGTATTATTTTAATATACCAAATAAGCCAAATACTTTTGGACTTTAGGGGATCTAATATCTAAAAGGATTAATCAGGTCAGAAAAAAGACTTAATTTAGAATTAGATTTTGGAAAGTTTGTCAAATATCAAAGGGTTAAAACACTATAAGAGAAAATCCCAGGTTACCATAAGTCATTGATTTAGCCAAAATGGTAACTCGAGGATTTTTAAAAAGCAAAAACCTTTATTCATTGACAGAGGGAAGACTTAGCTTTCTAAACAGTCTGTCTCTTGTATTTCCCTTCTTTTTCCTGTATTTAAAAGGCAAATAAAACTCTTTCATTATCTTTTAATGTTACATGAAAATCTTGTTCAAGAGAAAGCCAAATTTCACCTTTGCATTAGTGTCCTATTAACATCAAATCCAAGTCTTAGTAAAACCTTATAGACAAATTTATCCAACTTTAATCAGTTGGACCAAAAGGTAAGATTTTCATAAACTCTTTGTAACCCTTTAGAATTTTTTGTTAAAGAGCAGACCAATGCTCTAAGAAAATCCTGTTGTGCTTTTATTCCAATGTTCAATTTATGGAAAAACTAAATAATACCTCTTTAACTTTAGCCAACATGTTCACACACAGAATTTCTTTTACAAGATTAATCTTTCACAGACCTTCCACAACTTGCTCAAACCTTCAGCTTTCGCCTATCTAACTTAATATAATCCTTTAACACTCTATACTAGGCAAAAAAATATTATATATTCCATTGCCTTCTTATAATCTTGTACTAAAAACACATTCTACATGTCTTACACACCTTGCATATAAAACTGTTTCTTCAGTAGTCTCAATTACATGTTACAGTGTTAACTCTTAGCAACTTTTATTTTTGGTGAAAAAGTCAGTAAGTGATTTATTTTTTATTTGTTTATTTTTTTTTTTTTGGGGGACGGAGTCTCGCTGTGTCACCCAGGCTGGAGTGCAGTGGTGTGATCTCGCTCACTGCAAGCTCTGTCTCCTGGGTTCATGCCATTCTCCCGCCTCAGCCTCCCAAGTAGCTGGGACCACAGGTGCCTGCCGCCACGCCTGGCTAATTTTTTGTATTTTTAGTAGAGACAAGGTTTCACCATGTTAGCCAGGAAGGTCTCGATCTCCTGACCTCGTGATCCACCCGCCTCAGCCTCCCAAAGTGCTGGGATTACAGGCGTGAGCCACCGCACCTGGCCAGTAAGTGATTTTAATTATGTACCAGGTGTGGAGCCTAGGACACCAGACAGAAGTGCAGATAAGGTTTGACTCTTTCCAGCATAGCCAGAGGTCATGGCTATCTCCATATGTCCCCAGGCCTTATCTAGAATCTAATGTCTCCAAAGTAGGTAAGTTGAACAATTATCAAGTCATAGAAGCGTTTAGAGCTTAAAGCATTTAACAAACCTAATATCTGACCTGCATAATTTAGACCAAATATCTACATTTTGAAGACATTTTTATTTTACCAATAACCTTTAAAGCTATCTTTATTTCCCAAAGATTACCCAAGTGACATGAAATAAAAGGTATTAAAGTTTTTATTTTTCTGACAAAATATTTGATTTAAGCACTTAATTTTCTTTAAGCCAATTAAATAGAGCTCTTTTATATAAACATCACACACAGAACACATATAAATACACACAGTCAGAAGAAGATCCAGTAGTTGTAAGATTTTTCATTTGCCAGTTTTTAAGTTTAATTAGATTACTGGCTTCAGGGTGCAGTTCTTCAAGGAATAGGGCCAGGAAAGCATGCAGTTTTTAGGGCCTAATAAGCAGGCACAGCTGGAAGACGAAAACAGATCCCCAAAATATTAAGGGTCCCATTTTTATACTGGATCCTGGATCTCAAAAGGGAATCAGCACATCCCCCATAGGAGTCTTATTTCTCAGTAAGGGTAGGGATGTTTCCACAACTTCTAGCAGTGAAGAACATGCTTCTCTGATCCAAATATGCGAAGAGAGTATCTCCCCATTACTGCCATTAGCCATCCCTAAAAGTATATTTTCTACCTGTATCAAGGCTATATCTCTCATAATGCATACTAATTTCTGATACCCTCAAAAGTCAAAAAAGGTCAGGTAACACAATGTAAAACAGAACAAAGCCTTAGAATTTGAGAGGGATCTATCTACTTTCAATTTCTGGGATTCTACCAGGAAAACAGAGTTTTCCCCAAACGGGGTCAGTGGCACCTTCTCCCTTTTTTGCCAGGAGTCCCAGGCTGTTAGAAATTATCTTATGTCCTCTCATGTGGGCATCAAGAGTGGCAAGAAGATAAGATGGAGAAAAACGACTCAGTTCACCAAGAAGAAAAAACTTTTTCAGAAAAATAAGATCCAAGAAGAGAAAAAACTTAAAGGCCTTTTAAATATATGTATAGCTTGGATATCCATTTTTAAATGAGCTGATTTTTAACCAAATCTCTAATTCCCAAACTTTAGCCAGGACAAGCACCTGATGTTTCTGGCTTTTGAACTTTAGCAAAGCTAACCTCCCAGGTGAAACCAACATTCCTTAACTAAGGTGATGACTTAACTATGGGTGTATGAGGTACTTTCAAAAAGGTGTAAGCAGGTTTTTTAAAATGAGATTTAGAATCTTCGAAGGTAGGTCAGAGAAAGGAACTTCAAGATGGCAAGTCAGAAGTTGTTCATGGAGAGGGAAAGAATCAGTAAATGGCAAAGGTCACTCAAATATCAAACCAGAAAATACTTATTCCCTAGGCTGAGATTGAACCCAGGCTGCAATTGTGAAAAGACAAAGTCTGGCCAGGCGCAGTGACTCATGCCTGTAATCCCAACACTTTGGGAGGCCAAGGTGGGTGGATCACCTGAGGTTAGGAGTTCGAGACCAGCCTGACCAATATGGTGAAACCCTATCTCTACTAAAAATACAAAAATTAGCCAGGTGTGGTGGTGGGTACCTGTAGTCCCAGCTACTCTGGAGGCCGAGACAGAAGAATTGCTTGAACCTGGGAGGTGGAGGTTGCAGTGAGCTGAGATCGTGCCACTGCACTCTGGCCTGGGTGACAGAGAGAGACTCTGTCTCCAAAAAAAAGGAAGAAAAAAAAAAGACAAAACCTTAGCTGCTAAGCTACAGCATTGGGCAGTCTCCACTGACCTCCCCAGAAGGAGCCTAGAGCAATCAGCTTTGAGCTTGCAAAGCCTTTTAACTGCTCAAGATAATTTTTAGAGCTAACTATGACATGAATTCCCCAAATTCCCACCCTCCAGATGGCAGAAACCAAGAGACAGTACTGCCACATGTTTACAAAGTCAAGCTCCCAAGGACATAAAACTAGATGAGAGGGAAACCTCATCCAGTTTTTGTTTCAGGGACCTGCAGTAGCAAAATTTATAGCTGATCAGTGCTGGGTCAGCTCAAATAGCAGACTTATAGGGGTCCTAGGCCTGCATTATATCCTATGGCACACCTTTTAATGACAGAATGACACACAAAGACATATTCATAGCACAAAGTTCACCAAATTTGCTACAGCCTAAGACTAGCCTCACAAGTCCTTTTTCCCATCAATCAAAACTTTGCAGAGGAGATAATGATTTTTACCATTCATGTAACCAGTTTGCACAGAGAGAGACTGGAGCCTGACTGGTAAGAAACTCTTGCCCTTTTGCCAGTGTGCCAGGTTTCTGGGTTCCCCTTCTCTGAGTGGCTTTAGTGGCCCTGCTTGCTGTGCCGTAGCTATGAGGGCCAAGCCATGTTACAAACAACAACAACAACAACAAAACATCTTTTTCACTTTTATGGAAGCAGAGGCAAAAACCTCTCAATTTTGCAAGATGCCACACCAGGGGCTGCGTGGGGGAACTGAATCAACATTTTCCAGTTTGGCCAGAGCAAAATATGCATGACAAAACACAGACATTGGCCACCCAGCTCAGTGTCCGGTATCCACCTGGCAAGGCCCAAAGTCACCTCCATTGGCCCCTGTTGTCTTTAATCCATTCAAAGTGGGGTGCAGTGACCTCCGACCAGGAGTTTCAACATGTGGTTTCTGGGAAAGATGGAAAAGTGGACAGTTGCCCTGAGTGACAGAAAAGATAGGAAAGGGAAAGGAGAGAAAGACAGAGAAAAGTATTGCCTGCAGCGGGGTGAGGAAGGCAAGGAACTCATGGAGGCCAGAGAAAGACCCACCCATCGTATCAAGACGGAATCAAAAGTTCAGCCAGTCACTCGTCAGTCACTAAAGGATCTTTTCCAGCAGTCCCATCAGCTCTGAAGTTTCCACCTTTAGGGAGGAAAAAAAGCTCCGATGTCCCATGATCCTGTGCATACATAATCCTATCACCCACAGACGACAGCAAAGAGCGCAAGGCAGATTAATCCCAAGAGAATAGCAACTAACTGCTAAATCCAGTTTTCCTTACCAAGGAACTTCACCAAGGGGACCTCTCGTCCCCTGTGTCTCAGGAGTCCCAGCTCAATTCCATCCTTTCCCCAGGATAAAATACCTTTAACTCAATTCCGCCCTTTCCCCAGGGTAGAATATCCAACCACTTACCCAAAGTTGGCCAATTGGTATAGCAGTCGATTTCCTTTGAGTCAGGGGTCCCCTCAGTATCGCCCCTTCGCGGTTTGCCAGGAAGATGTTACTGGAGAAAGGGGTCCCAGTTCAGACCCCAAGGCAGAGTTCTTGGATCTCATGCAAGAAAGACTTCAGGGTGAGTTCATTGAGTAAAGTGAAGCAAGTTTATTAAGAAAGTAAAGGAAAAAGGCCTGGCATGGTGGCTCACGCCTGTAATCCAAGTACTTCGGGAGGCCAAGGTGGGTGGATCGCTTGAGCTCAGGTGTTGGAGACCATCCTGGGCCACATGGCAAATCCCCATCTCTAAAAAAAATACAAAAATTAGCCAGGCATGATGGCACGCGCCTGTAATCCCAGCTACTCAGGAGGCTGAGGCAGGAGAATCACTTGAGCCTGGGAGGCAGAGGTTCCAATGAGCCGACGTCACGCCATTGCACCGCAGCCTAGGTGATGAGAGTGAAACCATTTCAGAAAGAAAGTAAAGGAATAAACAAATGGCTACTCCAACGGGCAGTGCGGTCCAGAGGACTGCGGGTTGGCGATTTTTATGGTTATTTATTGATTATATGCTAAAGAAGAGGTGGATGGTTTATGAGTTTTCAGGAAAGTGTGGGCAGTTTCCGGAACTGAGGGTTCCTCCCCTTTTTAGACCATATAGGGTAACTTCCAGACGTTGTCATGGCATTTGTAAACCGTCATGGCGCTGGTGGGAGTGTCTTATAGCATACTAATGCATTATAATTAGCATCTAATGAGCAGTCAGGACGACCAAAGGCCACTTTCCTTGTCATTTTAGTTTGGGGAGGTTTTGGCCAGCCTCTTAACAGCGTCCTGTTATCAGTGGGATCTTTGTGACCGGTATCTTGTGCCGGCCTCCTATCTTATCCTGTGGCTAAGAATGCCTAACCTCAGGGGAATGCAGCCCAGTCGGTCTCAGCCTAATTTTACCCAGCCCCTATTCAAGATGGAGTTGCTCTGGTTTGAAGGCCTCTGACACGTATCTTCATACCAGACTGCAAGTGCCCTGAGTCTGGGAATTTTGTCTGTGTCATCTGTGAGATGCCTGTCTTGGGTGTATGTATCCCCGGGGCTAGATCACTATCTAGCCCACAGTAGAGGTCAGTAAATATTTGTTGACGGAATGAGTAACTATATTTTTTTCTTTTTTGAGACAGAGTTTTGCTCTGTCGTCAGGCTGGAGTGCAGTGGCGCTATCTCGGCTCACTGCAACCTCTGCCCCCCCGGGTTCAAGCGATTCTCCTGCCTCAGCCTCCCGAGTAGCTGGGACTACAGGCGCCCGCCACCACGCCCAGCTAATTTTTGTATTTTTAGTAGAGATGGGGTTTCACCATGTTGGCCAGGATGGTCTCGATCTCTTGACCTGGTGATCCACCCACTTTGGCCTCCCGAAGTGCTGGGATTACAGGCGTGAGCCACCGCGCCCGGCCGTGACTATCATATAATAAAACTGCAAGACACACGCAGGAATGAGAAGGCAGTCAGGGTCTCCCCTTCAACGAGCCACACAGGGTTTAGAGATGTTCTTACGAGGCAGTGTGCTGGGTGTGAGCTTTGGGGATGCTTCCCTTCTATCCGGTGATGAGGGCCAGGTGCCAGGAACCTGATGGGGAGTGATACCTGTGGTTGTGCTGGGCAGAGGGATCGCAGCTCTCCAGGGCTGTGTTTGCTACCTGACCACAATTAACATAATGACAGCTGACACTCGACAGCCTGTGGCTGCTGTGCCTGGGCAGGGGTGGTAGTAAGAATACCTCCTACTTCATGTGTTGGATGCCACGTAGCCCTGGGACGTTCATAACGTATGGTTAGACCATATGCGGTCTGATGGGGAAAGAGAAAAGACAGGCATTTCCGAGCAGAGCAATGGAAACAAAAACCAGAGGAGAGACAGGGGACTCTGGGTGTGCAGAGACCTCATGGCTAAACACGTTCGGGAGAAACCAAGTGGGAGCAAAGAAAGTAACAGGGGAAGGTCTGGATGGCAAATTAGGGGAAGTAAAATGGTAATAGCTGAGAAATATAAAAATCACAATAAAACATGGGAAACCTATTGATAAGTCAGAACCCAGGTACTGATGCTGAGAACTACATAGGTAAAGGACTTGTTCTTTTTTTAACAACCGAAGGGGATGCCAGGTTTAGAATCAGACAGCTGAGTTGAGCGTGACCCAGCATTGTGAGTTTCCAAGGGCAGGCTGTACTGGCTGGGAGGAGGGTGTGGTAGATCTGAATGAGGTTCATGAGGATCATGTACAATGGGTTTATCTATAGGATTGGCTTTGGCAAGCAGGGAGGCCTTAAGAGTGTATAGCTTTTATTGTTGACCTAAAGTGTGTCATCAAAGTGGAGACACTCAGGCACGGAAGGGCAGAGGGCAGGCTTGGCAGAGCTGTAGGTCAAATATGCACTCACATTCACCCACCTTCTTTCTTCACCTCTCCTAATGACGGGGGTAAGATACTCAAGGTTATTAAATTCCCTGGACGTTGCTGCAGGGACCGGGTGCAGAATAAGTCTGTGGTTATTATGGCACCATCACAAGCACTGATGAGCCTTTCAGGGCCTTTTCTGAACGTGGCTTATTGCATTGGGAGTAGTGTTTATTTAGGGGTGAGCCCGCCTCAGATTGGAGTGTTAGGCCCTATCAGATGACGGAAGTTGGCTGTGCAGCATCATAAGTGAACTATAGCCTCATAAACTCCTCCTTCTCCTTCTCCTCCCTGTGAGGATTCCTCCAGGGTAGGAGTCAATAGGGAGGAGCCCTTCTTGTTGTGGGGCCTCTGGAGAGGGGTGGGTAGTGGATCCATTGACTCACCCCAGGTCTGGCCTCTGAGGAGCAGGAATCTCCCCAGAGCGGTCCTGGGCCAGAGAGTCCAACTCTCCACACTGTCGCCTCTAAGCCTTCTGAACATCCTCTGGGGCTTCTCACCTCCTGGTATCTCTTTCTGGAATGTTCTTTCCATCACAATTTGCAGGACTGACTCATCCTCACTGTCCAGGGATCAGCCCTTTAGAGCAGGCTAAATATTGTGTTGGGGAGGGTGTAGGCACGCATATGCATTTTGTTCGTAGAAGTCTAAAATATTTCATTAAGGACTCACACAACCACTACTGCATTGTTTGCGTTGGGGAAGGGAAAGTGGCTGGCTGCAGAGAGGGATGGAAGGGAGACATCACTGCTTTCCCTTTTATTACAGTTTTGGAATTTTGAACCATGCAAGTGTTTGTCTATTCAAAAATAATAAATGAACAAGGGAGGTTTTCAATATCTTGGCGTCAGCATTTTCCCTTGGGAGCCCATAGGAACAACTTACAATTATTTTATTAATCAGCTTGAGTTTGGTCTTCCTTCTGTCCCACTATACCATGAACTCCGTGCAGGCAGGAGCCAGGCTCACCTTGCTTCTTAGCATCTAGTCAAGAGCTTGGCACACAGCTGGACTCAACTGTTGGTTAAATTAAGGAAGAATGAAGCACTCACAACATATGGCTGCTGTATTGTCGTACTAAATGTGAATCTATATCCAAACGTCAAACTTTGAACGTTACTCCAGATGTCACAATTGTCCAGTGAGTTCACTGCCTGAATGCTCGAGATTCCAGGCCCCTGGCATAGGGCCTGGTGCGTAGTAGGTGTGCAGGAGAGATCTGTTGAGCTTGTGGATGAATGGCTGACTTCATCTCTGGGTGTTCTGGAGCTTCTCTCCCACCCCATTCTGTTCCCAGTGAGGTTTGGGGCTTATCTGTTACAGCAGCCAGGATCCCTCTAATACTCTCCTCATCCTCTTGCTGGAGTGCCCTCCTCCCCTCTCCCCTTCCAGCTCCCCAGCCCACACCCTCCTGGCAGACTTCTACTCCGGCTCACTGTCCGCCTTTCTCCAGAGCTTGCTCCAGCCTTCCACTTGTCCTTCTTCCATTTTGCCACCAGCAGGCTGAGGGCCTCGCCCTACCTATGGACGAAACCTCTTGTACGCTCTGGCATTTTTCTTTTCACATTTTTTCCATTCAAATGTTATATTTTTCTCTGGGACAGGATGCATGCCCATCAACAGGAGAAGGGATAGATTAATTGCATAAAAGTCACACTGTGGAATAATTCATAGCAATACGAAGACCAGCCTGTTAATACACACAGTAACACAGATGAGTCTCAAAATTGTTAATGGAGCAAAATCGACAGACACAAACTGTGTGATTCTGTGTATATGAAGTTCAGGAACAGGTACATGTAATCTATGATGATAGAAGTCAAAATAGTGCATACCTTTGGTAGGCACGGGGTGGAGACAGACTGGAAAGAGGCAAAGAGAACATTCTGGGGTGATGGAGATGTTCTGTATTCTTGATCTGATGGTGGTTATGCTGATAGATATACAGGCTAAAATTCATTGAGCGAGACACTTAACTTTCACACGTTTGACAGCACTGAATCATGCCTCAACTCAGGGAAATTAAAAAGACAGGCCTTGTACCCTACACTCTTATACCCTCTGTTCCCTTGTCCTTTTACTTTATTTAAACCTGCTGCCAGTTGGTAGATGTGCGTGGTAATTTTAGTGGCTGCGTAGTATTTCATTCTGTGGTCATCATTTGTATCTTCAGACCAACGTTGTTCCCTGGTAGAAAATCCTTCTGAAGTGAGGTAAAAGGAGAGGGGACCCTAGGGCCTTTGGTGCCGTCTTCGTGGCTCTCGGGTATGTGGCCTCTCTAGACAGGTCGGGAGAACACGGCTGCTGTTCTGGGACTGAATTGTTCAGAATAATTTGGCTTATCAGGAATAGTTGAATCAGGTGTCATCAAAATTAGAAACTCTTGTGCTTCAAAGGATACCATCACGAAAGTAAAATGATAACCCACAGACTGAGAGAAAATATTTGCAAATTGTGTATCTGATAAGGGACTGTATCCAGAATGTATAAAGAATGCTTGCATCTCCATAGTAGATAAACAACCCAGTTTAAAAATGGGCAAAGGATTTGGGTAGATATTTCTTCAAAGAAGATACGCAAATAACCAGTAAGCATATGAAAAATGTTGAACGTCATTAGTCATCATGGAAATGAAATCCCACTTAATAATGATATGCCATTTCACAACCACAAGTAATGGCTAAAATAAAAAAGACCATTACAAGTGTTAAGGATGTGGAAAAATTAGAATCCCAGTGCACCACTAGAGAGAATACAAAACAGTTTCTTTTAGAAAACAGTCTGTCCGTTTCTCAAAATGCCACACATACCGTTACCATAGAATCCAGAAATTCTACTCCTAGGTGTATACCCAGGAGAAATGAAAACAGACCTCCATGTAAAAAAAAAAAAAAAAGTAGGCAAATGTTTATAGCAGCATGACAAAATTATTCATAGTAGCCAAAATGTGGATGCAACCCAATATCTATCAACTGGTGAATGAATAAAGAGAATGTGGTACATTCATGCTGTGGAATATTATTCTGCAGTAAAAAGAAATGAAGTACTGATGCATGCTATAACATGGATAAACCTTGAAAACATCCTATAACATGGATGAACCTTGAAAACATGATGCTAAAAGAAGCCAGTCCAAAAAGCCACATATTATATGATTCCATTTCTCTGAAATGTTCCAGATCAATGGAGCTAGAAGGTATATTAGTGTTTGCCTGAAGCTGCTGCGTGGAAGGTGGAGAATGGAGAATGACTGCTAGTGGCTAATCAAATATATTTTTGGTGAATGTGTTCTAAAATTAGATTGTGGTGTGGTTATACAACTCTGTGCATAGACTGGAAACCACCGAGCTATGGGCTTTAAATAGGTATATTATATTGCATGTGAATTATATCTTGAAAAAATGAGTGAGGCACTTGGCTTGGGAAATAAGTTATTTTTAATTGAATTGCCTTTAAAACATGGAATGAGGTGATGGATGGGGAGATGGTCAACAAAGACAGCTTGAAGTGGACCATAGCTTGGCAGGCAGACGTGGCACATCGTGGGAGGAGATTCCCTGCTGAGTGCACGAGACCTGGCTTTGGCTCTTCCGCTCCCTGGCTGGCTGACTCTGGCCAAGCCGTCCTACCTTCTTAGGTTCTGTTTTCTTATTCCTAAAATGGAATTGTGTTGTTAAGGGAGCGCTAGCAGAGTCTCCGAATCGCAGTGGTTTAACATAGTAGAAGTTAATTTTCTCACTCATGAAGCCCCCTGCAGGGACATGCAGGGACATGCACCAACCTCCAGCCTGTGGCTTGGGGTGGGGGAAGAACTCATGTGAGGTGCAGGGGCCAGGCTGGAGAGGACACACACCCCTGACCTCCCATTCCAGGGTCCAGAATTCATCATGTGACCCACCTAGAGTCAGGGCCCTGGAGATATGGTTACCTCCCAGCAATGTCTCCATACTGTGCGGGGCAGCGGGAGCCTTTGGGGCCAGGCAGCAGGGTCAGCCAGACTGATGCTGGGGCTTGGACATCCAGGAGGGAGCCTGGCGGGGTTCAGGTTGGCAGAGCCTATGGGCCACAACCGAGGGGTCAATTACCGCCAAGCAGGAGTCCATTGAGACTCGAAAGGCCAAATATGAACACAAAGCACAGTGACCTTATCACAGCTCACGAGTTGGGGAAAGCCCTTTCAGCTGTGACTTCAGTGTGGCCATCTGACCACCTTTCCGTAGATCTACCAGTCAGAGGGGAAGCATATTATTTTCCCATTTGAAGAACAATGATATTATACTCGTATTGAATATCATGTAAAAAATAAATGAGGTAAAGATAGAAATGCGAAAATACATAAAGATATTTTACATGTAATTTTTTAATACATTCATGTATAATGCAGTAGAAATCATAAAATAAGATTTTTTTATTGTAATACTCATAAAGCATTAAGAATACAAAAAGGATGTTATGTCTGACAGTAATTAAAACTAAATATAAGCGCAGGCATATATTTGATTAATGTCTAGGTGGATGAAGAATTTTTATTATTTTTAACCTTTCATTTTGAGATTATTGTTGATTTACATATGGTTACAAGACATAGCTGGGTGCGGTGGTTTACGCCTGTAATCCCCGCACTTTGGGAGGCCGAGGCGGGGGGGTCACGAGGTCAGGAGTTCAAGACCAGCCTGGCCAATATGGTGAAACCCTGTCTCTACTAAAAATGCAAAAATTAGCACATGCCTGTAGTCCCAGCTACTCGGGAGGCTGAGGCAGGAGAATCACTTGAATCTAGGAGGCGGAGGTTGCAGTGAGCCGAGATTGTGCCACTGCACTGCAGCCTGGGCAACAGAACGAGACTCTGTCAAAAAAAGGAAAAAAAAAGAGAGAGAAAGAGAGAGAGAGAGAAAGAGGTCCTAGTATACCCTCACTAGTTTCCCCAGTGGTAACCTCTTTCATAGCTACAGTGCAGTATCACAGCCAGGAGAAAGAAGTGGACACAATCCCTCAAGCTCGTTCAGATGTCACCAGCTGCATGTGGACTCATCTGTGTGTTTGTGTATTTAGTTCTAGGAAATCTTAGCACCTGTATAGATTTGTGTGACCACTATGGCAGTCAAGGTGAAGAAGGTTCCATCAGAAGGATTAGTTGTGGTTCCCTTTTATAACCATACCCCGACCCTTCCTTCTCAGTCACTACCCCCAGCAACTCCGAATCCACTTTCCACCTCCAGAATTCTGTCGTTTCAAGAATGTTGTATCAGTAAGAATCATCGTGGTGTAATCATTTGAGATTGGCTTTTTAAAATATAGCATAATTCCCTTCAGATACATCCAAGGTATTGCACATACAAATAGTTCATTTATTCTTTTTACAAAATTGTTACATAAACGATACACATATTTTCATGGTATGTGCAATATTTTGATATATTCATATAATGTATAATGATCAAACCAGGGCGATTGGGGTATCCATCACCTCAAACATTTATCTTCTCTTCATGCTTCACATTTTTCTCTTCTAGCTAGTTTGAAATAGACAAGAGATTATTATCAACCATAGTCACTGTACTGAACTGTTGAACACTAGGTCTTACTCATTTTATCTAACTGAATTTTTATACCCATTAATCAACTTCTCTTCATCCCCTCTCCCCTCTCTGCTTCCTGGCCTCTGATAACCATAAATTCATTTTCTATTTTCATGAAAACCTTTTTTAGCTCCCACACATGAGTGAGAATATGTGATATTTGTATTTTTATGCCTGGTTGTGTAACTTAACATAATGACCTCCAGTTTCATCCATATTGCTGCAAGCGACAGGATTTCTTTTTTTTATGGCTGAATAATATTCCATTGTGTGTATATACAGCACATTTTCTTTTCTTTCTTTTTTTTTTTTTTTTGAGACAGAGTCGTGCTCTCTTGCCCAGGCTGGAGTGCAGTGGCGCAATCTTGGCTCACTGCAAGCTCCACCTCCCAGGTTGATGCCATTCTCCTGCCTCAGCCTCCCAAGTAGCTGGGACTACAGGCGCCTGCCACCACCCCCGGCTAATTTTTTGTATTTTTAGTAGAGACGGGCTTTCACCGTGTTAGCCAGGATGGTCTCGATCTCCTGGCCTCTTGATCTGCCCGCCTCGGCCTCCCAAAGTGCTGGGATTATAGGCGTGAGCATATAGCACATTGTCTTTATTCATTATCTGCGGATAGGCACTTAGGTTGATTCCATATTTTGGCTATTGTGAATAGTGCTGAAATAAATATGAGTGTAGATATTTCTTTGATACATTGGTCTCCATTGTTTTGGATATTTACCCAGTTGTGGGATTGCTGGATCATAAGGTAGTTCTATTTTCAGTTTTTTGAGGAATCTCCCTACTGTTCTTTATAGTGGCTGTGTTAATTTACATTCTACCAACAGTGTATGAGAGTTCCCCTTTCTCCACATTCTCACCAGCATCCATTATTTCCTGTCTTTCAATTAAGAGCCATTTTAACTGGGGTGAGATGATATCTCATTGTGATTTTGATTTGCATTTCCCTGATGATTAGTGATGTTGAGCATCTTATTCATGTACCTGTTGGCCGTTTGTATGTATTCTTTTAAGAAATGTCTACTCATGTAGTTGGATTACTTGGGGGGTTTCTTTTTCTATTGAGGTGTTTGACTTCCTTGCATATTCTTGTTATTAATCCCTTATCAGATGGATGGTTTGCAAATATTTTCTCCCGTTCTGTATGTCGTCTCTTCACTTTGTTGATTGTTTCCTTTGCTGTGAAGAAGCTTTTTCGCTTGATGTGACCCCATTTGTTTATTTTTGCTTTTGTTCCCTGTGCTTTTAAGGTCTTACTCAAAAAGCCTTTGCCCAAACCGATGCCCTGGGGCATTTCTTCAGTGTTTTCTTTTAGTAGGTTCATAGTTTCAGGTCTTGAAGTCTTTAGTTCATTTTGATTTGATTTTTGTGTGCTCAGATATAGGAGTCTAGCTTTATTCTTTGGCATATGGTTATGCAATTTTCCCAGCACCACTTATAAAAGAGACTGCCCTTTCCCCATTTTGGCCTCTTTGTCAGAAATAAGTTGGCTGTAAATTCATGATTTATTTCTGGGTTCTCTATTCTGTTTCATTGGTCTTTGTGTCTTTTTTTATGCCAGTACCATGCTGTTTTAGTTACTTGGCTTTGTACTGTATTTTGAAGTCAGATAGTGTGATGGCTCCAACCGTGTTCTTTTTTGCTTAAGATTGCATTGGCTATTCAGGGTCTTTTGTGAATTTTTAGAAATTTTAGAATTTTTAAAAATATTTCCATGAAGAAAGTCATTGGTATTTTGATAGGGATTGCATTGAGTCTGTAAATCACTTTGGGTAGTCTTGACATTTTAATATATTAATTCTTCCAATCCATGAACATGGAATATCTTTCCATTGTTTTGTCTTCTTTAATTTCTTTCATCAGTGTTTTATAGTTTTCCTTGTAGCCATCTTTCACTTGGTAAAATGTGTACCTACATATTTTATATTTTTATAGCTATTGTAAATGGGATTGCTTTCTTGGTTTCTTTTTCAGATTGTTTGCTTTTGTCATATAAATGCTACTGATTTTTGTATGTTGGTTTTGTATTCTACAACTTTACTGAATTTATCAGTTCTAATTTGGTGGAGTCTTTAGGTTTTTCTAAATGCAAGATTATGTTCTTTTATATTTAAAGACAAGGATAATTTGACTTCCTTTTCCATTTAGATGCCCTTCATTTCTTTCTCTTGCCTAATTACTCTGGCTAGGACTTCCAGTACTACACTGAATAAAAGCAGTGACAGTGGGCATCCTTGTCTCGTTCCAGATCTTAGAGGAAAGACTTTCAATTCAGGGGAAGCATGCTTTTAGATAAGCATTTGTAAATTCCCAAATCAAAGGACTATGGCACTACCTGCTTACTCCCACTCAAATCTAAAGCTGATGACCAAGTGGGGTAGTCCCATCCTCTAGCATCTTGTGCCTCGACGGCGGCTTCTCCAGTGGCTCGCGTGTGAGATGTCCGGTTTCATCAGGAGATGGCTGGTTGTTGCAGCTGCCAAGAGGATTGTGTTGTGGAGCTGTTGCTATAGAGAAAATCTGATTACATTCAAACTCAAGCTCATTAAATCAGAATTTTCTTTTTCCTCAAGGCTGGAGAATGTCACTAGGAGGCCCTTCCTCTTTCTACCTTCTTCAGGAAGGTAAATGTTCAACAGGGCTCTGTCTGAGCATGAAAAGAATGCCTTGTTCCTTCTGATCCCAGCTAGCTGCTCGGAATATGACTCACCAGGAAGTGAGAGTGAGAAATTGATATGGTTGGGGCAAGTGCAAATACTCGCAGACAGTCTGATTCACAGGTAGTGCCTTCTCCTTTTTGTAGTACTCTCTGTGCCACGAGTCATACCTATGCATATTAGTCAGGGGTCTCCAGAGAAATAGCCAAGAGGATGAGTCTACATACAGAGAAAGACACTTATTTTAGGGAACTGGTTTATGCAATTGTGGAGTTTGGCGAGATCAAAGTCAGTAAGGTAGGTCAGCAGGCTGGAGACCCAAGGGAGAGTCGCAGTTTAAGTCTGAAGGCCACCTGCTGGCAGAATTCCTTCTTGCTCAGAGGAGGTCAGGCTTTGTTCTGTTAAGACTTTAACTGATTAGATGGGACCCACCCACATTTGATGGAGGGCAGTCTGTTTTACTCAAAGTCAGCTGGGGAATTTTTTTTTTTTTTTTTTGAGACAGAGTCTCACTCTTTCACCCAGGCTGCAGTGCAGTGACGCAGTCTTGGCTCACTGCAACCTCTGCCTCCCAGGCTGAGATCCTCTTGGCCTCAGCCTCCCAGAGCAGCTGGAACTACAGGCATGCACCACCATGCCTGGCTAATTTTTGTATTTTTTTGTAGAGACAGGGTTTTGGCATGTGGTGGTCTCAAACTCATGGGCTCAAGCAGTCCTCCTGCCTTGGACTCCCAAAGTGCTAGGATTATATGCATGAGCCACCACAACCACACCAGGCTAATATTTATCTATCTATCTGTCTGTCTGTCTGTTTGTCTGTCTATCTATCTATCTATTTTGGTAGAGACGGGGTTTCACCATGTTGCGCAGACTGGTCTCAAACTCCTGGATTCAAGTGACCCTCCTGCCTTGCTCTCGCAGAGCTGGGATTATAGGTGTGAGCCGCTGCGCCCAGCCTTCAAATGTGATTTAGATGTTAATCTTACCTAAAAAACGACTTCACAGAAACATCTAGAATAATGTTTGACCAAATCTCTGGGTGTCATGGCCTGGTCACGTCGACACATAAAAATAACCATCACACTGTGTTTATTCTAAACATGCTCACAGCGGTGGGGGCTTTTGTGGGAAGGGCATGGACCCTGGGAGGCCTGGACGTGAGTCTTTCCTCCTTCATTTTCTAGGAGTGTAACCTTAGCTTCTGCACGCCTCTGTGGTCTTGTAAACACACTAGCTATTTATTGAGCCCTCTGTCTGTACTGAGCATGGTGGATTTGTGATTCTCCCTGAGCTTAAAGACAGGATGTTTTATGGGACTAACCCAGGGTTGTACAGCTGCTAAGTGGGGCCTTGAATCCAGCTCTGGCTCTCCGAGGTCACAAGGCTGGCTGAGGATTTATTAAAATAAGATGCAGGGGTCCGGCACACTGGCTCATGCCTGTAATCTCAGCACTTTGGGAGGCCAAGGCAGGCAGATCGCATGAGCCCAAGAGTTCCAGACCAGCCTGGGCAACATAGTGAAACCCCAGCTCTACAAAAAATACAAAAATTAACCAGGTGTATTGATGCATGCGTGTAGTTCCAGCTACTCAGGAGGCTAAGGTGGGAGGATCGCTGGAGCCCAGGAGGTCAGGGCTGTAGTGTGAGTTGAGATGGTGCCACTGCAGTCCAGCCTGGGTGACAGAGTGAGACTGTGTCTCAAATAAATAAATAAATAAGGTGCAGGTGTGTTGAATACCAAGTTGGGAATGGTGGTAATGAATCCGGACTCAGAGGGTCAAAGGTCATGATGATGGTAGTGACAATGACCATAACCGACACTCACTGGGCATTTGCTGTACCAGTCAGTTGCCTGAGTTCTTCACAGGCACTAACTCATTTAATCCTCACAACAACCCCCCAAGGTGGGCACTGCCGTTATCCTCATTTTCCTGAAAATTGAGGCACAACTTACAAAATGTATCCGAGGTTTCCTTTCTTCTCCCAGCCACCCCCACCTCATCTCTTTGGCTGCTCTAGGCTCTGCAAAGCCTGTCTCATGCCCTTCCAGCTGGAATATCCATTTATGCTCCCTGTGAGTTCATATTCCAAGTAAGGTTTAGGGCTCCATGGCCAAACTCCTGCACTGAGGTGAAGTGGGCAGATACCTCCCTCTCCTTTTCACATCAGAACCCTTTTGCTGGGTGGATGTGGCTACTTCATTGTCTCATCAGCGTCTGGATCTTTCAGGCTTGTAGGGGCCAGGCCACAATGAGCGATATGGTTTGGCTGCGTCCCCACCCAAATCTCATCTTGATTTGTAGTTCCCATAATCCCTAGGTGTTGTGGGACGAACCTGGCAGGAGGTAATTGAATCATGGGAGCAGTTACCCCCATGCTGTTCTCCTGATAGTGAGTGAGTTCTCATGAGATCTGATGGTTTTATAAGGGGGTCTTTTACCCTTTGTTTGGCACTTCTCCTTGCTGCCGCCATGTGAAGAAGGACATGTTTGCCTCTCATTCATCTTCCACCATGATTGTAAGTTTCCTGAGGCTTCCCCAGCCATGCTGAACTGTGAGTCAATTAAACTTATTTCATTTATAAATTACCCAGTCTTGGGTATGTCTTTATTAGCAGCATGAGAACAGACTAATACAGGGAGCCACACATGCACTGGGCAATTGGTTTGGGTGGCACAGGCTGAGCCTGGGAGCCGCAGTCACTGCATGGTGGTTAAGAGTTGTGCTCTGAGACCATGGCCTAGTTTTGCTCCCCCCTCCCAGAAGAGCAAGATGCGTGACCTTGGACACATGACTTGACTCTCTGAGGCCAACTTTCTCATCCAGAAAATGGGGAGGCTGGGCACGATAGCTCATGCCTGAAACCCCAGTACTTCGGAGGTCAAGGCGGGAGGATTGCTTGAATCCAGGAGTTTGAGACCAGCCTGGGCAACAGAGGGAGACCCTGTTTCTAGAAAAAACACAACAATTAGCTGGGCATGGTGGCACATACCTATAGTCCCAGCTACTTGGAAGGCTGAGGTGGAAGGATCACTTGAGCCTGGAGAGGTTGAGGCTGCAGTAGGCCATGATCACACCATTGCACTCCAGCCTGGACAACAGAGTAAGATCCTGTCTCGAAAATAAATAAATAAATAAATAAATAAATAAATAAACAAACAAACAAATAGGGAAAAGAGTAGGCCCTACCTTGAACTTACCAAGATTGGATAAGATACTGTCTCTGAAGCCCTAAGCACAGTGCCTGCCTGACACATAACCAGTGCTCCAAAAATGGTAGCTATTTTTATTAGGCATTTCATAAATGCCACATGGATATCTTTTGGTTGACTCTTTGCTTGTTCTAGATTATTTTTCGGGTCGCTGCTTGCTGAGTTGTCCTCTGGTCACTGGGAATATATTTATTTTGTTGTTCTTCCGTTGAACAGAACAGCTGGCAGAATGGTTTTCAGTAGCCACGCCAAAAACTCAGTGAACGCCAGCACAGGTACAGGGCTCTGAGAATGTCGGCTCAGAGAGAGTCCCCTGGAGCCCAGCTCTGAGAATAGCATTAATGCTTTTGAACAGGCGATGACATTGGGTTGCTGGCTCTCCAAACGATGCGGGGAGACACGTGGAGAGTTCAGATTGATTTGCCAAGATGTTTGGGAGCATTTGGGAACACAGGTGCGGACGCTGGCCCGGCCCCAGCGCCTGTCAGCCAGGCACAGCCAGGCCTTTGATGCAGGCCCTCCTCAGCCCAGAGCCAAGCTGCCGCTTGGAGGAGAAATTCCCAGGACAGGCATCTGGGGGAGAAAGCTGCTCGCAGGTTGTCAGGACTCATTCCCTCTGATTGAGACTGATGGATACTCATGGAGGCCAGGGACACAGAAGCCAGTGATGACTTCCAGGTTCTTGCTGCAGGGAGGCATGGGCTGTGGGGATCTCCATGTCGTCTGGGGTGCAACTGCCCAGTGGGCAGATGGGAGGAGCGGATGGACCTGCAGGCAGCTTGGGAAGGCCAGGCTTGGAAGAGCCACCCTGCCCGACAGCAGTTGTGTGATCTCCGCGTCGCAATGCAGAGGCACAGGTCCTCTAAGACTGGTGACTCTCACACTGTTGAGAGGGACTGTTCATTCCATTCCATTCCCTGACACGTGTATTTTCTCTGCAGGGAATATCGCAGCCTTTCTGCACTTCAGCACTATACCTGAGGGCCGTTTTAGATAGCAAGATGACCGGGAGAAACTACAAAAACGCAAAAACCATGGCAGTAACATGATATTTGTAGCTACAAATCCATTTTAGAGAGTAGAGCAGTTCACAAAGACAGAATCCGGGAATTCACCCACTCTCTGAAATGTATTTGTATGTCCAGAGTCAGTGCTCGTCTTTCGTGGAGGTGCCCAAAGCGGCATCAAGTCTGAGCAGCCCAACGCGCACGTTCCCAGCGGAGGTGAAACGAGGCAATGGGTCTCGGCCGTCTGCTTCAGCTCTCAAACTATAAATAAGTGTCCTTTCCGCAGCCTACTTAGTGTCCCTTTTATTTTTTTTTGCATTTGTGTGCTTTCTCTCAGTGATCTTGCCGTTTAAAACAGCCTCCAAGCAGAGTCTGGAAGTGCAGAAAGGTTGTGATGTTCCTTGCGGAGAAAGTACATGTGTTCAGTAAGCTTCGTTCGGGGATGAGTTACAGCGCTGTTGGCTATGAGTTCAGTGTTAGTGAGTCATCAGTGCCTATTCAGTAAAATGTCCTTAGACAGAAACACACATGAAACAAGGGTCAAGGGTATGTATTGGTTGGTTGGCAAAAATTTGTAACCAGAGGTTTGCAGGAACCTAACCCTATTTCCCCAAAAAGCAGTGATTCAGTATTCACTAATTTGGTGTTGACCACAACTTCATAGAATATCATACTGTGAATGATGAGAATCAACTGTATTTCGTTTGGACAATGGGGATAAACTGGGTTGTGTAGTCACTCAAGACCTGACTCAAAGACACTTCCACCAGGAAGCCTCCTGTGGTCACACCAGCCTCCAAGGATCATTTCCCACCCATACCACCTCACCCCACAATATGTATTGTGTTTACCATTGGTTTCACATTTGACATGGACTGCAAGATATTTGTCACACTTCCCATAGGCCTTCTGTTATTGTGTGTCAATACCACAAGCTCCCTGAAGACTGAGGATGTGTCTAAGATAATGTCTCCACTCATAGCAGGCAATATTGTAAGTGCTTGATTCTTTGAACAAACATTTTATTCAGTAATGTGTTTGTTGGATCATTCTTTTTTTTTTTTTTTTTTGAGACAGAGTCTGGCTCTGTCGCCCAGGCTGGAGTGCAGTGGCACCATCTCAGCTCACTGCAAGCTCCGCTTCCTGGATTCATGCCATTCTCCTGCCTGAGCCTCCTGAGTAGCTGGGACTACAGGCACCCGCCACCACGCCCAGCTAATTTTTTTTTTTAGGTGGAGTCTTGCTCTGTTGCCTAGGCTGGAGTGCAGTGGCGCGATCTGGGCTCACTGCAAGCTCTTTCTCCCGAGTTCACGCCATCCTCCTGCCTCAGCCTCCCGAGTAGCTGGGACTACAGATGCATGCCGCCACGCCGCTAATTTTTTGTGTTGTTAGTAGAGATGTGGTTTCACCGTGTTAGCCAGGATGGTCTCGATCTCCTGACCTCGTAATCCGCCTGCCTCGGCCTCCCAAAGTGCTGGGATTACAGGTGTGAGCCACCGCACCCGGCTGTTGGATCCATTCTTTAGTGAACCAATATGCAGGACTGAATGAATGAATGAATGATGTGCTTACTGAACACCTGCCATGTGCCAGATGCCCACAGGAGGATGCAGAGTTGTGGGTGCTGCAATAGCAGGGAGTGGAAAGGAGGTGCCACCCCTATCTTAGGGAGGGAAGCCAGAGGAATTTGACGAGCAGTTGGAAAAGTGCAGGGAGAGCATGCCAGGCAGCAGGAATAGCGCGTGCAAAGGCCTGGAGCCGCAGGCAAGCAGGCATATTCAGGAGCCACCAAGTGCAAGGGGCTAGCCGTCCAGGTGGGTGTGGGGAGAGGAAACGCGGGTGCAGCTGGCCATGCATTTTAATACTGAAGAGTTCTGAGTGAAGAAGAACCTTTGAGGGGGTTACGCCTGCCGTGGTTTTGAGTTTGCACTTCATACTTTTGTGCTCAGTGAACTCAACAGCAGATGCCCGTAGTTCAGAACAGGTATCTGCTCTGTACTGGCCCTGCCTGGGAGTGGGGGTGGGCCCTGTGCGAGTGATCTCCTCTCCCAGCCCCCAGCCAGGCACAAAACAGGATTCCCAAACAGATCAACATCTCGTTTTCCTGGCCTGCTCCCAGCAGCTCTGTGGGAACTGCAGTCTGTCTTGTTTCCTTCCAGATATTTCTTGAAACTCCAGGAGGGGCCCAGGAAGAGGTGGGTGGGGGTGTCCTCCGTGTCCTCGTAAAGTGCACATTCTGTCACCCCGGAGGTTTGTCCATGCACATTTCCTCCTCTGCTCTGGCGCCCAAGGTCATCCCTGGTGATGGGGAGCCAGTGGACTTCCAGGGTCCGGTCTGCTGTCAGCTCTGTCGTGTCTCCCAACCAAACAAATGTGTTCCCCCCTCCATTCCCGCTGACACTGGGGAGGAGCAGTGGTTGTCTGTACCACTGACGCTAGGAGGCCAGCCCACCGCTTTCCCAGCCTTGCTGGCCGGCGCAGCCCCCGCTCCAACCTGCCATGCAGCACCAGCCCCCTGAGTGCACACCCCACACACAGATGCATACAGCACACCACACCACACATAAACACACACAACACATCACACATACATACAAATACACTCTCCACACACATACCACACCACACACCATACACACAAACACACCCTCCACACACTCACAAACCACACATACACACATATCCTCCACATACACATGCACCCTCCAGACACACACCACACCACACATAAACACACACAACACATCACACATACATACAAATACACTCTCCACACACACACACACCACACACCATACACACAAACACATCCTCCACACACTCACCACACATACACACATATCCTCCACATACACATACACCCTCCAGACACCACACACCACACATATATACCCTCCACACACAAACCACAGATACACACATATACCACACACAAACACACTCTCCACACACACATCCAAACCACACAGACCACACACACACCACACATACACATACACACCCTTCACACACACCACAGATACACACATATACCACACACAAACTCTCCACACACAACCACACCACACATACAAACACATCCACACCACACAGACCACACACATACATAGACACCCTCCACACACACACCACACACCACACATACACACACACTCTCCACAAACACACCACATACCACACAGACCACATACACATACACACCCTCCACACACACCACGCCTACACACACACTCTCCACACACACACACCACACCCCATACACACAAACACACCCTCCACACACTCACAAACCACACATACACACATATCCTTCACGTACACGTGCACCCTCCACACACACACCACACACCACACACACTCTCCACACACACACCACATACCACACAGACCACATACACATACACACCCTCCACACACACCACACCTACACACACACTCTCCACACACAACCACACCACACACCATACACACAAACACACCCTCCACACACTCACAAACCACACATACACACATATCTTCCACATACACATACACTCTCCACACACCACACACCACACATACATGCACAGTCTCCACGCACACTCTCCACACACACACCATAGATACACACATACACCACACACACACTCTCCACACACAACCACACCACACATACAAACACATCCACACCACACAGACCACACACACATACCACACGTACACATACACACACCCCTACACACACCCCAGATACACACCTATATCACACACAAACACACTCTCCACACACAACCACACCACACATACAAACACATCCATACCACACAGACCACACACACATACCACACATACACATACACCCACCCCTACACAAACATACCATACACCACACACCACACATATCTTCCACACAAACGCACACCACATACCACACAGACCACATACACATACACACCCTCCACACCACACACCACACATACACACACACTCTCCACACACAAACACACCACACATACAAACACACTCTCCACACACCACATATACACATACACACCCTCCACACACACCACATACCACACACACACACACTCTCCACACACAAACACACACCACACATACACACAAACACACCCTTCACACACCACACATACATACAAACACACCCTCCACACACACATCATCCACCATACATTCACGCACACCCTCTGCACACAAACACAACATACACCATACAGAGCACCCACATATACCACGCATACACATACACTCACCCCACACACAAACACATATACCACACACACACCACACATACACACACCCCACATATCACAAATACATACATATACATCATACATATACACCCACCATGTACACCACACACATCATATGCACTATGCATGCATATACACACACCCCACATATACACAACACTACGTGTATATCATGTCCCCACACAAACACACATACACACTGCACATGTGCTGCACAGACATTCCCCACACCCCACATAAGCACACACACCTCACTCATACCACCTAGTCTGCACACTCGCACCACACTCATGCACACGGCCCCCACATGTACACACACCACACACTCACACACACCACACCTCTGTGCCCAGCACGTGGCCTGCACACTCACAGGAGGTGTGCTCTGCTGCTGGGCTGTCGCGCACCCCCGTGCTCCTCATGGCAGAGCGGTCTCCTGGCAGGGCTGTCTTTTCGGCTTGTGCCCTCTTTGCCAGAGGTCACTTGGCCTGAGGCTCAGGGTCAGGCCGGAGGAGGTCCTGACCAGCGCTGGTGGATGTCAGCCACACGGGCAACCCCCATGTTCTCAGTCTCCCCTTCCCTCCACACTGGGCTCTTCCAGGGGGTCCGGTGAACCAAGCCCACTTCCGTTCCCTCTTCTCTTGGGGGCGCCGATGCCCGGGAGCCTCTCAGTTCCTGGCGTGCAGAGACCTGGGTGGCTTCTCCCACTGGCCTGTCAGACAGGGCTTTCCTGTGGGTGGAACAGTCTGTTAGGGAAAATGGAGTCATGTCATCTGCCCTTGGAAGAGGGTTTTCAGGAGACAGCGGGCTTCCGGGAGGGACGAGCAGAGAGCGGAGATGCCTCTGCAGGTCTTGGGCAGCGTGGTGGTGAGAACACGTGAAGCGGCTGTCACGGAAGGCAGGCCGATGGCTCTGTGGTCCCGTTCTCACCGCAGCGCCTTGGGCCACGGGCATCGCCGCATTCTGCGGGTGAGAAGAGGGAGTGCCAGGCCGCCTCTTCATGTACCGGAGCTGCTGTGGCCGAGCACCCCAGACTGGGGGCTTTCTTGGCAGATGTTGACTTCCTCCCGGTTCTGGAGGCTGGAAGTCTGAAATCAAGGTGTTGGCAGGGTTGCTTTTTTCTGAGGCTGTGAGGGAAGGACCTGTCCCGGGCCTCTCTCCGTGGCCTGCAGCTGGCCGCCTTCTCTCTGTCTTCACTTGGACTTTCCCCTGGGTGTGTCTGTGTCCTATTCTCTTCTTACAAGAACACCAGTCCTATTGGGTAGGACCCACCCTGGTGACCCCGCTTTGACTTAATCACCTCCGTAAAGACCCTGTCTCCTCACAGTCTGAGGCTCTGTGGGTTAGAGCTTCAGCATATGAATTCTGGCGGGGTGGAGGGGGCATGATTCAGTGCGCAACAGAGAGGTCAAGTGATTTACCCTTGACTGCACAGCTGGATGGTGGAGCTGAGAGAAGAGCCGACTTCTGCAGGACTCCAAAGAGTGAGGAGGGCCAGGGCAGCCTCCCATCTGCAGCCTCCTGGGAGGGGTTGTCTC
Organism: Theropithecus gelada; assembly: GCF_003255815.1. NCBI lineage: Eukaryota > Metazoa > Chordata > Mammalia > Primates > Cercopithecidae > Theropithecus > Theropithecus gelada. The sequence goes on along the minus strand of NC_037675.1, from coordinate 96,731,176 downwards.
CATGGCCCTTTGCTCCTGTGGGGGTAGTTGTGGGGAGGCACTTGATGGGAAAGGATGGGATAGAGCGGAACCCTCCCATCCCTGCAGATTCCGTTTATCCTTAGCTCCGGGAACACTCCATGTTCCAATCAGAAGGACCGGCAGTGCCAGGGAGACTATTCTTTCTGCTAAACATACTTGAAGATTGATGTTGAAAACAAAGAAATTTGGGAGTCAAGTTCTAGTTCTGAAACTTCTTAGCAGTATGGTCCTCAGCACATGCCCCGAACCTCTTTTTTTTTATGGTGAGATGGGAAAAATAATGCCTGTCTGTTGGGCTTCGCGGTGGCAAGTGACAGAAACCTAACTGGAACTAACCTTAGCACAGAGGGGACTAAGCTGCTTATGGCCTTCAAGGAAGAGATATGGAACACGCCGCTGGCTGGTCAGGAATGCAGCTGGCCCCAGTGGTAAAAAAAGTAATAATAATAATAATAACAAGGGCCTTGGGCACTGCTGACTCTTGTACTCTTGCCTCTGCCCCTCTCTACAGTCTGTCCAGTTCTTTCTTATTCTCTGAACCTACTTTCTCTACCAAGTGGGAAATGAGGCCTCCTTTAACCGCCAAGTTCTCGTCTCGTGGCTTCAGTCGTGGGAGAGATTCCTGCGTCCAGATCTCTCAGGGAAGGAGCTCATTGGCTCAGCATGGGTCCTGCCTCCTCTAAGTCAGTCCAGCTGGGACTGGGAGGGCGGTGGGGCTGAGATGCGGCAGAGACAAGGCCTAGGACTTGGAAGTCTTACTAGGACATGGTAGCTCCACATCCCAGACAGCCACGTGGGAGCAAAGAGGCAGGCTGCAAGAGGAAGGGAGTTTGAACACGCTATCATTGAAAGAATTAAACCAGGTGTGTGCCTTAGCACCTGTAGCTGGCTTCAGAAATGCAAGCTTCCTTGCCCTCCCACCCACGCCTTTAAATAATACAAGTTAATTGAAAGAGATTAATTTGAATTAATGAGATTCTATTAAAATATTTTTAACAGTTAAGTAGATAATTATTCTACAAACAAAACAAATGGCTCCTGCAGGGTCTATGTCAATGAATAGACACCTTCATTTACAGTTGGGATCCTTCACCTCCAAGAGAATGATGTAAATCTATTATTTGCAGAGGATTAATTAAGAGGGAAATGAATAAAAACAGTAACAAATAGGTCCTCGTCTAGATGCAGCAGGCAGTTGACAGCAGGCACTGGACAGTTGTTTCGATGCAAAGTGTAAATAATGTATTTTGCCCTTGCCTTTGCCTTCTCAGACTCTAACGCGTGCAAACGTCGACCCAGGATGAAAGATCACACATTCTGATTTAACGGAGCTTTATGAATAATGGCCTCATTGTATTAAATATGTTTGGTCCGAAGAAACCGCTGGGTGACATTTAAGGCTCTCTCATCAAAGCGCCCCTCCCTCATCTGTGTCCCCTTTCTCTCTGTCAAGGAGCCTGGGCTTAACCAGCCTCAGAACACATCATTCATCATTAGATGCCCCCCAGCCTTTGCCCTTGCTGTTCCCAACATGGAGAATGCTTTCTCTCCCCTTCCCTGTCTGCTAACACCGCACGGGGCCTTCAGGCTCCTGCTCCGATTCTGCCCTTGACCCAGGAGGCTTAGTGGCTCTGTCCACTGACAGCCCTTCTCCTGCCATCCCCAGTTTTCCCATGTCTGTTTTCCCAGCACGATGTGAACCAGGGCCCTACATTTGGCAATTTCTCTCCCATCCCAGCCTAGACACACGCCATGTTCAGTTCCGTTTTGAAATGAGCAAATGAAGGGCTCTAGCCAGGAGTCACCTGGTCTTCTTTCTGGCCAGGTAAGTGTCTTGCACGGTTCCACGTGGGGTGGATATTGACGAGACGGTTGTGCAGAGCCTCACTCAGCATGCTGGTGGCAGTTACCCTGGCGTGGGCCCAGCAGCAGGTGGGAGGTACTCCAGGAGGCCAGCTCCTTCACAGGGAGCAAACTGTGTCAAAACGTGTTCACAAAGAAGGTGTTACAGTGCTTCTTAGTGTCAAGCACTGCAATTATCTCTTGAGTCACAGAGTTGCTGGTAGCAATTTCCTCAGCCAAGATTCATTGTTGCTGACAAAACAAGGAGGATTCCATCCCATTAAACATTCATGAAGCCTGATCAGTCTGTGCTCTTTTGTGAATAGAACTGGGTTTTAAATGACGCAGGGAGTGCTGTGAAGTCCTTCCCAACTGGGGGCCCCGGAGTGGGTGGCGGGCCTCAGTTGGGGGTGCCCGTGGTGAGGACAGTGTGGGGGCTTTGTTTCCCATATGCTCACCCATATAACTACCCTGCTCAAATTACCCCAGTTCTGAACTTACCCATATTCTGCCCACTTCTAGCTGTATGACTGCAGACAAGTTCCTTAACCTTTCTGTGCCTCAGTTTCTTCATTTGTAAAATGAGGATAAGGATAGTAGCTGCCTCATAGGGTTAAAAGAATGTGGATAAAAGGAATTAATTTAGGCAAAGAGCTTATACTGGTACTGTCAGTTCTGCTCTAACATGGCACGTGTGCTCCTAAACATCGCCACACTCATACACAAAAATAAGAGAAAATAGCACTGGAATGCAGTACTCAAAAACTTCGTGAGGGACGCATTAAAAAAAGATGGGAACCTAGTAAAAACAATAGAACTGTTGAGTGGTTAAGAAATGCGTCAGTACTACATTAAAAACGGCACTGACTTGAGGAAGGGCCTGAAGCTTGCTCCTGAAGTGGGCGTGGGAGGGGTGTGGCTTGTGAATTGTGAAAGGGTGGAAGGAAGGTAACCCGATAGAAATCAGACAGAAAGCTGTGTATTCATTTGCTGAGGCTGCTGGAACAAGTACCATACTGCCTCCTTCTCTGCAGGGGATGCGTTCCAAGAGCCCCCAGGGATGCCTGAAACTGCAGATAGTGCAGAACCCTATATATACTATGCTTTTTCCTGTATACATATGTATGATAAAGTTTAATTTATAAATTAGGCACAGTGAGAGATTAACAGCAATGACTAATGAAATCAAACAATGATAACAAGACACTGTACTAAAAGTCAGGTGAATGTGCTCACCCTCTCTCTCAGAACATCTTCTTGTACCATACTCACCTATTTACAGACCCCGGATGACTGCTAGCAACTAAAATCATAGAAATAGAAACTGCAGGTGGGAGGAACTACCGTACCCCAGTTTGGGTGGCTTAAACAACAGAAATGTATTTTCCCATAGCGCTGGAGGCTGGAAGTCCAAAATCAAGGTGACAGCAGGAGGCTTCCTCTGGAGTGCTCTCCTTGGCTTGCAGATGGCCTTCCCCTGCCCCTCCTCTCATGGTCATCCCTCTCTGTGCACGCACCCCTGGTGTTTCCTTGCGTGTTCAGTTGTCCTCTTCTTATAAGAACACTGTCAGGTTGAATTAGAGCAACTGTGAAAGGCCTCGTTTTAACTGAATCACTTCTTTAAAGATTCTATCTCCAGGCCCGGTGGGGTGGCTCCATCCCAGCACTTTGGGAGGCCAAGGTGGGAAGATCACTTGAGCCCAGGAGTTCAAAACCAGCCTAGTCAACATAGCGAGACCCTGTCTCTACAAAAGAAAATATTTTAAATTAGCCAGGCATAGTGGCACACACCTGGCTACTGGGGAGGCTGAGTCCAGAGGACCACTTGAGCCCTGGGAAGTTGATGCTGCAGTGAGCCGTAATCACACCACTGCACTCCAGCCTGAGTGGCAGAGCAAGACTCCGTCTCAAAAAATTTTTACAAAGATCCTATCTTGAGTAGTATTGTCACATTCTGGCTCCTTGGGTTAGGACTTGAACATCTGGATTGTGGGAGGGTGGGGGAGGGCACCGTTCAGCCCATAACACGTCACAGAATTTGATGTGGATGGAGTGCCTCATAATACACACAAGGAACCAAGGGGGCTGGTGGACGTGCAAGTGTGTGTGCACGAAGCTGTGGTGTGTTAGGAGCTGGTGTATTCCTACACAGCTCCACTCTGCTCATCAGCTGGGTGCAGAGCTTTATGAATTCTATGCCCATCTAGTGTTTCTCAGGGATGAAATTGTACATCAGCAAATGCCAAGTTTATGTCATGCTTAAATTTTTCCCTACTATGTCAGTTGCTTTGGAACCAATTTGCATTTTCTTTTTTTTTTTTCTTTTTTTTTGAGACGGAGTCTTGCTCTGTTGCCTAGGCTGGAGTGCAGTGGTGTGATCTCGGCTCACTGCAAGCTCCACCTCCCAGGTTCACGCCATTCTCCCGCCTCAGCCTCCCGAGTAGCTGGGACTACAGGCGCCCGCCACCACACTCAGCTAATTTTTTGTATTTTTAGTAGAGACAGGGTTTCACCGTGTTAGCCAGGGTGGTCTTCATCTCCTGACCTCGTGATCCACCCATCTCGGCCTCCCAAAGTCCTGGGATTACAGGCGTGAACCACCGCACTGGGCTGCAATTTGCGTTTTCTACCAAGTGTCGTAGCAGAGCTGGCTGTGCCCGCTGCCTAGTGAGTGCTGTACACTGCTGATCTTGCGGGGTGGCCTTGGCTCCTGGGTCACAGGTGGGGCTGGGTCTGCCCCAAGCACATCATCCTCACAGCGGCACGATGGGTGAAAAAGGACAGCTGGGATCGTGACCCCCATTGCGTAGATGGGGACAAAGGTCCAGACCTGAGACTCTGAGACTCACACAACAGTGCTGCTGCTAGGAGGGGACCCCAGGCCCTTTCCATCTTGACAGGTGTTCTCAGATCTGCCCGTGGGTAGAAATGGCCCACAGTGAGCTATTAACATGCAGATTCCCAGGCTTCTCCAGTTGGCCTTTGGATCTCGTCAGTCAGGGCCTGGGCCTAAAAAACTGTGTTAATGAGTCCTCCAGGTCATTCTTAGGACATGACTGGGCCGTGTTAGGTGACATTGTCCTCCGTCTCCCTGCATGCAAGGCTTGATCCATATACGTAATTGTGATGCTAAAGATGTATAAAATGTGATTTCCTGTGTGAATGAGCCATCCTTCCCGAGGGGGGAATGTCCCACCACCAAGCTGACCTTAGCCCCTGGCAGGTTATGTGGACCGTGCACAGTGCTTGGGCCGTGGAGTGAGACTGTACTCTTGCTCCCTGAGTGTGAGATCTTGGGCAAGTCACAACCTGGAGGGTTAAGAGCTTTGGGTCCCATTTTACAGATGTGTAAACCGAGGCATCCATTAGCTAATTTATAGAAAGCACTCCACTTTGTGCAGGCGCAAGCTTCCTTCCTCAATCCCTTTGTCCTTTCCAATGTGGGTGGTCAGGGGCCACAGTGGGCATGGAGCTCAGGAGGGTTTTTGGAGGGGAAGTTGCCTGGAGTTTGCCAAACTGCCAAGGTCCATACAAGACCACTCTGGTTTCTGGCACCAACTGCAAGTTCAGGGGGTTCCTAAAATCACCCTCAGGTTCGATCATTCCATCAGAAGTACTCAGTGAACTCACTGAACGCTGTTATACTTCACAGTTATGGCTTATTCCAGGGCATGGATTCAGATTAAAATTAATGTAAGCAAAAGATGCATAGGGCGAGACTGGGAGGGTTCCCGATGCAAAGCTCCCTTTGTGTCCTCCCCATGGGGGCAGGATGCGTTACCCTCCTGGCATCGCACGTGACAGCACTCACTGAATATTGCCAACTGGGGAGGCTCCCTTGGGTTTCCACTGGAGCTTCATTGCAGAGGCATGACTGATGATTGATTGATTATGTGGGTGGTTGAACTCAGTCTCCAGGACTCCTGAGACTGTGTGACCTTAAAACGTCCACCCTAAATCACAGGGCAGATCTTTCTGGACTGGCGGCCGGTTCCCACCCTAAGCCTGTTGGGTGTAGCCATTCCCACACTAAGGTCCTTTGTAGTCCGAACTCTTCTCAGATATGACATAAATGACCCCCCAGAAGCCAAGGGCACAGACCAGATGTCTCTCAGCTACTCGTAAGCAGTAAGACCTGCTTGGACTAATGAGTGAACGTTCAAGGTGATCATTCGGCTGCAGGGTTGGCACCGTCCTATCTCTGTTCACTGCCACGTGTCAGATTCCAAGCACTTTGTAAATACCAGCTCTCATTTTATCTTCAAGGCAACCCTGCAATGCTGTGGGCTCTCCTTATCCCCGCTTTCTGTATGGGGACAGTGAGGGGGAGCAACTTGCCCACCCTCTCAGAGCTGGTAAGTGGTCGAGGCCAGGCAGCCTGGTTCGGAGGGCCTGCACTTGACCCCTGGCTGCTTGGGTTTTTTAACTTTTAAAACATTAATTAGTTGCTGCCTGACTTCAGTTGGCACACCCGGCACCCCCTGGTGCTCCTTTGGTAATTTCCGGCCCGTTGGAGAAGGAAGGACCACCCCGAGTCCACGGTCTTGGGCCCAGACCCAGCAGGACTGGAAGGAAGAGGCGCAGAGCCATAAAGTGGTCTGCAGGGAAGTTATTTTTCAATCAAGTTGGGCTTTGCCTCGCTAATCCATCTCCTCCATGGGGGCCGAGGGCAGAAAACTCATCTCCGCATAAAGAGACCCCAGGCCTGGCTCGGGTCCTTGGACCCAAGTTTAGAATCTGTGCCTGGAGCTATGAGAATAAGTAAAAGGAAGGGAATGTGTCTCAGAAAACTACTAGGCTCTGAGGAGCTCCGGCACTCCTACAAAAGAGACAGTTGAACGATGGGAAGAAGGGCTGTTCACCCCACAGTTCTCCGTGTGACCCTGCCTGCTCCCAGAATTAGAGCCAATCTTTTAAGACATTTAGAATATCAGTGTTGTGTGTGTGACCCTGAGCATAAAATTCCTTTCCATTTCTGAGCCTCAGTTTCCTCCTCCACAAAACAGAGATAATAATACCTATCTCTCAAGTGCCCAGAGCCATGCACAGAACTCAATAAATACAGGTTCCTAGTTTTCACACTCAAGGGTATACAATGACCTTTTTGTTTCAGATGCTAGGTTCTCCTTGTTCTGTAACAAAATAATTGTATTTATACAATTGAAGACATTCAGAATCAGACAAGTAGGGAACAAATGTGTTTTAAAGAGTGCAAAGACCACTTGACTAGGAGACGAGTCCCTTTTACTACATCTCTGATTTTATAGGGTTGGCCGATGAGAATATGGGATTCGATTCACAGCCAGAATGATTGGCTCCCATCCACAAAACGAATATCACATGCAGAGGCACAAAGCTTCCTCAGAATGCAGGATGGTGGGTGGTGGTTTTATCATCATCATCTAAGAACCAAGAAGATGGACGTTGCCTTTGGCCCTGCGACACCCGCCCCCCATTACACACACACATGAGATCATTGAGTGCAGACGCCAAATGCATGTTCCATACCACATGGGAAATAAAAAGAGCACTCAGGAAATCCAGAGGCTACAGGAGGTGATGTTTGGCTCCAGGTGGTCCCTGGAGCAGATTTCCTGTACTGTCGTTAAGAACCAGCCCTCTCCTAATACCTTTGCAAGATCTCCTAGTCCTTGCCACCTTTTCTAGGGCTGGTCCTTTCCATTCTCCTCCCCTCCGAGGTCCCACATGCAAACATGTAGCTTGTCATCTTGAGGCTTTGGGCCAGTCCCCCTGTGTTTTTCAGAGTCCCCAAGCAATATACAGTATTCACGGGCCCTTGTCTACGCCTTAGTCACCTGCGTTCGTTCATTCTTTGTACCTGAAGTAAGAGACAGGCTTCCTGACTTAACCGGGTGACCTCCAATAGAGTTAATCTGCGGGATTTTAGAACCTGGATGACACGCTCTGTAGCTCTTCAGGATGTGTCATTGTTTTGCATTTCTTGCTTTTGGCTCAGCAGCCAATCTTTATTAACACTGCATGGCTTTTAATGCAGAAGTTAGATGTGGGGCAGCATAACAGAGGGAAGAACACATCCCAGAGAGCCTGTTGCCTGTGATTTGTCTGCAGAGCCATCTTATTTTGAATTGTTTTCCTCTCGCTTCATGAGAGAATGGAGTTGGAAGAGTTTTGCAGATTGTAAAGTGCTATAGAATTGCAAGTACCCATGGGCATTTATGCATAAAATGCTTATTACTGAAGTATGTATAGCAGCAGGAAAAAAAACATTGGAACTGGCTGAAATATCCAACAATTGGGATATGGTTGAGTAAGCATTCTGTTTACCGTCACACATGATGGGTTTGTAATAATACAAGGATGTCTATTTTATCTGTTAGGATTGTGTTCAGCTGCAAGTAACAAAAACTTGACTTACAATGGCTTCATCAAAGAGGATTTATTGATCATATACAAATAAGCCCAGAGACAGACAGCCTGACCCAGTTCTGGGGCCCAATAGGGCCATTCAGGAACCAGCTACTTCTGTTCACTGCTCAGTCATTCTTAGCAGTGGCAGTTGTGTAGTCCAGCTTTGCACCTTTGTTTCAGGAAGGCAGAAGATTAAAGGAATGGGAACAGGGACACACACCAGCGTTGTCTGCCCCTTTTTGAAAAGCATTCCTGGAACCCCCACTCCCTGAGTTCCACTCCCCCTTCCTTGGCCAAACTTTGTTACATGGCTACCTCTGACTGCAAGAAGGCTGGGAAATGCTTGTTTTTAAACCAGGAAGATTGCAAACTTGAAATTGGGATTCTGGGTGGGCAGATCACGAAGTCGGGAGATCAAGACCATCCTGGCTCACACAGTGAAACCCTGTCTTTACTAAAAATGCAAAAACAAATTAGCTGGGCATGATGGCATGAGCCTGTAGTCCTAGCTACTCAGGAGGCTGAGGCAGGAGAATCGCTTGAATCCAGAAGGCGGAGGATGCAGTGAGCCAAGATTGCACCACTACACTCCAGCCTGGGTGACAGAGGGAGACTCTGTCTCAAAAAAAAAAAAAAAAGAAAAAGAAAAAGAAATTGGGATTCTGTTAGTTAGAAAGAAGGGGAAAATGGATATTGGGGAGGCAACCAGCAGCATCTGTCTCCATCCACCCCATTAGCTTCCCGAGATATTTGTACATACCCTTTTCCAATACACAGACGTGGCTCACCTTCTTCCCAAGGGAGAGGGCTACAAAGTTTCATTGTGTCATTGCAGCTGGGGTGCAAAGTCCAGGATTGGGCAGGACTATGCTAGTTTCCCACCAGGTTTGAATGTGTCTGGTTCCTTGTGCTAATAAACTAAAAGACATGCTATCTGCCCAACATGCAGTGATGAAGAGGAAGCAAGATAAATAGCAGTGACAATAGCTACATTCAGGAGAGGCAAGAAAAGATATTGGGCAGGCAGCCAGCCATGTCCACTGTGCAGCGTACCACACTGGTGCACACACAGTATGGTCAAAATAGTGTTAAGCCATCAAAAATTCAACCAACATAGAAGGAAGAATGAAAGGAAATCATTTGTCGTAGAATAATTTAATCCATGTGGCTTTTTTTTCTGTTGTAATTTTCAATTTTGTTCTACCATAGATACCCATTCGTTTTGTACAAAGAAAATGTCTTTGTCAAATATAGCATTTGTAAATATTTCCCCCAATTGGTATTGAAGAAAGAAGATCAGAAATGCTGCACTGTGTACAGGGTACATAGTAATTTTTCGTAAACAAAACATAACATTTTTATCAAATATATACCTGTGGTAGAAAAAATATACAGGCAAGCTTATGATAAAAAGAAGTTGTTTTCTATTCCAGTTCCCCCCACTGCAGGCTTGTTTATGCAGGGAAGCCCTTTTATGGCATTTAGACTTTGAAGACAGGATTCTTCACTTGCAGAAGGGAAGAACGGACTGAAATATTTGAAATTGCAAATAACCACCAAAAGCACGCATCAGTCTGCAGAGGAACCCTCCAAGGTGGCAGGCAGCATTGCAGGGGGTGGTGACGTAATTTGGAAGGACATGGAATACTTCTGCTAATGATTTCCTCCTGGTTTACTGGGACGTGCTATGAGTGACATCTGGTGTCCTGGTCAGGGATGAGGTCAGCGGACAGTACTGTGTAAAGGTTAGGGATGTGAGCTTTGGGGCCAGGTCTGGGGTTCAAACCTGGCTCTGTCATTTCTTCGATGGGTAACCTAACTTCTCTCTGCCTTGGTTAGCACAGCTGCAAGATGGGGATCAGAAATATTTGAGCCAAGGACTCTATGTTGCTGTTTTTAACATTCATTGGTTTATTTAAAATTTCCCAATTCCTCTTGCCCTAATTTTGGCATTTTGTATTTTCTTAAGAATTTTAGTTATGTTTTCAAACTTTCAGAATACAGTGATTTTTTAAAATATTTTTTTAAATTGTCCAAATCAAAGCCCATACATTGCAATGAGCTGGTGTGTCTCTTAAGCCTCTCTTGACAAGTTTCTTTTCCCCTCTTTCCTCTTTTTTTGTTTTTTCACTTGCAGTTTGCTTGTTGAAGAGATTAGTTGGGATGCTTTTAATTGTAACCAACAGAAACACATAAGAGCACCGCTGAAAAGTTGGATTTACTTTAAGAGTAGCAGAGTTGCATAAACCCAAGGGTTAGGGTATAGTGGGGCCCCAGGAACTGGCCAGAACAGGTCTCTCGTTTGCATGCTTTCTCTCTCTCACCTTCTTTCTCTTTTTCTCTCCTCATCTCTCATCTCTGTGTCTTGCTCTTTCTTACTTCCTCACTGGTCTTTGCTGTCCAGTCCATGTAGCAGCTAATAGCCTCCACACCACCCCTTTGATTCAAAGGACCAGTCAGTTGGAGGCCAGAATCATAGTCCCATTCTGAATTTCCAAGGAATGGATTCAGGTACAACCCTGATCCATTGACCACGCTGTTGGCTGCCAGGGTCCCAGTGCCCTTACCATGTGGATCAGTGGTAAGGGAGGAGACATCCCCATACAAAAGTGGGTCTGCAGACCGTTCTGGTGTGCACACCATAATCATAGTGCCCGTCTCCTGGGTTGGCTGGGTTAGAGTAAGGGATGAAGCGTGCACAGTGCAGAGCAAAGAGGAAGCCCAAAATACCTGGAGCTGTGAAGCAGAGATCCGACAACCAACAACCTGTGGACTCAGGGAGGTTCCTTCATGCCTGATGGCACCATGCGGCATAGCACCTCTTTTCTTCCCAGGGGTCAATCAGATGCAGCACCTTAATCGACCATTTAAGTGCCAAGATGGCTGAACCCTGGCCAAGCATGTGTGCATCTGCTGCTCATTATGTAGCCAGGGAAGTCCCGTGGATACCTGAACTTAGGCATAGAAAATGCTGGCCTGGGTGAAATCCTTTCACAGTGGCTCAGCGCCAGAACAGCACCATGTATGGGCTTCATTCCAGATTAGAATTCCACCGATATAGCCATGGTGACCCATCCAATCAAGGATGGATGTCCAGAAGGCGGCTTGGGCCGGCACACTGCAGAGCTGGGTCCCACACTGATTCCTGAGTACCTTCACCTAGGCTGTCATGGTTCTGTCCTGTGAATTCTGTCTGGTGATGTCACTCACATTAACAGCCTGATCAGTACTGTGAACAGCAACTCTAGGAGTCCAGGGGGCAGGTGCAAAGTGGGAGAAGACCTAGATTTTGTTCCTAGAATTGATGAGGTTCGATTCACAGAGTAGCAGTTAAGGTTGCAGCTGGGAAGTGAGTGATCCAAGCTCTATAAGAATTTGGGAGCAGGGATATTTTAAAATGTGGGTTTTATTATAATTCAGGTATGGTGAGGCCCACAGATCAGGAGACAACTTCCATTTTAAAAAAAATAGTTTGTGGCCAGGTGTGGTGGCTCATGCCTGTAGTCCCAGCACTTCGGGTGGCTGAGGCAGGAGGATCACAAGGTCAGGAGATCGAGACCATCCTGGCTAACACAGTGAAACCCTGTCTCTACTGAAAATACAAAAAATTGGCTAGGTGTGGTGGCGGGCACCTGTAGTCCCAGCTACTCAGGAGACTGAGGCAGGAGAATGGCGTGAACCCGGGAGGTGGAGCTTGCAGTGAGCCGAGATGGCGCCACTGTACTCCAGCCTGGACGACAGAGCGAGACTCCGTCTCAAAAAAAAATAGTTTGTTACTTACAGTTCTCAAGAGGAAGGGGGTGCCACACCATGCAGGGCCCCATGGGAAGCCCCAGGGCCCATCAAGTGGCAAAAGGAGAGAGAGGAAACATGGACAAGAACCTTTCCTGTGGTTTTCACAGGAAGGAATGGGAGAGGCAGGATCAGCAGGTTTAGGATTGGTAGTTTGAGTAATTTCAGCAGGCTCTGAGCATAGGGCTGTCCCTAGTTTCCTGGCCTGGCCCTGAGGTAATCAGGGCAGGAAACATTGTCTCGAAGTGTAATAACCTGATAGAGGAAGGGAACAGGGTGGGCTCTGGATTGTTTGGTTTTCATATGAAAAGCATGTTCCTTGTGAGTTGTGTGCTATCGCTAGGAATCAGTCAGCTCTGCGAGCAGCAGCATCTTTAGTATCAGCAGAGTCCCAGATGTCACAACATAGAATATGCAGAAAATAAAAAGTCATGATTAATACAAGGGAATATCATCATGGGCGTGGTGGGTGTGGAAGCTAAATCCAAAGAGTAGACAAGTGAATGGACTTTCCATCCATCCATCCATGCATCCATCCACCCACCCACCTATCCATCCATCCGTCCATCCATCCATCCATCCATCCATCCATCCA
>NC_037675.1:96644604-96718377 GCF_003255815.1 Theropithecus gelada | reverse complement strand
CCATCCATCTACCTATCCATTCATCCATCCATCCATCCACCCACCTATCCATCCATCCATACATCCACCCACCCACCCATCCACCTATCCATTCATTCACCTATCCATCCACCCACCCACCCATCTATTCATCCATCCATGTCTCCATCCACCTATCCATTCATCCATCTACCTATCCATCCATCCATCTACCCACCCATCCACCTACCCATCCATCCATCCATCCATCCATCCATCCATCCATCCATCCATCCATCATGCATCTGTACTTACACACCAGGCACTGGGAGGGGACAAGATACAAAAATATATAAGACATTCTGTCTACTTATGCATTCACTCATTCATGTGTTCACTTGTTCATTATTATACTCTACATTCTTGGACATAACATTTGAGGTTGCTTACCTGACCCATAAAATAAAACAAAACAAAACAAAAAACTATATATATGTGTGTATACACACACATACACACACACACAAAAGGATCTATATCAATGAATATTCTCATGAAAATTTAGGTTCAAGGAAGGTTAATATCTAAATATGTGGGCCACATTCTCACCCATTTGCTAAAGGTGGACTTCACGTTCAAGGATGAATTTCCTGACAGCGAAGTGAAAAAGGAACTGTAACTGGTTATGAGATTCCTGTTGCCACAAAGGGGAAATCCTGAATATTTGCAGCAGCTCTTGCCCCTTTGGAAGGGGATCTGTTGGTGAAATGATATGTCCCTTCTTTTGGTGCACTAGTGTGTTTTCATCTCGTGCATAGATGCACGGGTTCATTTTCACGTAAAAATTGACCCCTAACAAACCTGTGTCAAAGAATAGTTTTCATAGCATATGTAGAGGGAAGAATTATAGTAGTCTTTCAACAGAAGTAACAAAATATTCCATTGTACTGGATTTGTTAGCAGCCTGAAAAACATTTCTCAAGCCTTCCCTGTCAGAATCATCCAATGTAGAGTGTTTCTGTGCATTCTTAGTTTTTCTATGAGATGTTAAGTTTTGGAGGAACTAGAAATGTTTGACCAGAGGCACCCACAATCAGGTTTCCAGTATCTCAAAGCTTGTCTTATGGATAAGGGGAAAACTCATTGGTCCTAGAAAACTAGCACCAATAATTGGGAGTGTGAGGGTGACAGGTTTCAGTTCAGGATCTGAAAATTAGATTATTAGAGCTGCCCAACAGTGGAACAGGCTACCTGAAGAGGTACTGAGCACCTCATCCCGGGAGGCATTCAAGTAGACTCTGGCTGACTGTCTTGATGACAGTGTTGGATGAGAAGCTGTATTAAGTCTGTTCACGCACTGCTGTAAAGAAATACCTAAGACTGGGCAATTTATAAAGAAAAGAAGTTTAATTCACTCATCGTTCTGCAGGCTGTACAGGAAGCATGATTGGGGAGGCCACAGGAAACTTACAATCATGGTAGAAGGCGAAGGGGAAGCAAGCACCTCTTACATGGCTGGAGCAGGAGGAAAAGAGAGAGGGGGAAGGTGCTACACGCCTTTAAACAACCAGATCTCATGAGAACTCTATCGAGAGAACAGCACCAAAGGGATGGTGCTAAAGTATTCAAGAGAAATCACCCCCGTGATGCAATCACCTCCCACCAGGCCCCACCTCCTACCAGAACGTTAGTGAACATTAGGGATCACAGTCTGACATGAGATTTGGGCGAGGACACAAATCCAAACCGTATTAGAAGCTACCCTTATTGAAAGACCTTTCCAGTCAGAAAACTGAATTGTCGAGTGCTCCAATAAGCAGAATAATTCTGGGTTCTTTGGTGCTTTTAAAAAAAAATAGAGATTACTCTCCTTGAACAAAATTTGATCTATTGAGAAATTTTACCTACAAGTAAAATTTGGATTTTGCTTGTATGTTAGATTTTTTTTTCACCTATTTCTATTTAAACTTCACCAAAAAAAAAAAGATAAGGAATCATTTTTCTTCTCCATGCTCCCCTGGATTCTTCAAACAAAGGAAAAATTTTAGTAGGGGTTGGGTGGGAGAGGAGTGAGTGATAGGACTGGATTTGAAAAGGTCAGTTGTTGAAGAAGGAAAACAGAGGCAATAATTCTTTAAAAGCACAGTTGCCCAATTGTGATTTTCAGTACTGGTTTTGGTGATGACGGGAGAAAAGTCAAATGGGGCTGCCTGACTTGCAAGTAACAAACACTTCTGCTTTTTCTAGTTCCCACAGACCTACCCCCAACACACATACCTATCACCCCATCCATCCCACCACTGCTATTTGCTTTTCTTATAACAGTAAAGAGAATGCAAACAAATACTTCCTTCTGAAGCCCAAAACTGAATCTTAAAATCTTAAAAGTTGGCCCATGAGCGGTAAGGACACCAGAAGAATCTAAAATGCCTGCTTAAATCAGGCAGTGGATCTCATAGAGTCTACAGCAGGGTTTGGCAAGTAGGCCCACCACTTGATCATACAAATAAAGTTTTATTAGAACACAGCCATGTCCGTTTATATAGTGTTTTGGCAGCTTTCATACCATGATGATGACTTGACTCGATATGACAAAGACCATATGGCCTTCAAAGTCTGCAGCATTTACTGTGTGGCCCTTAACAGAAAAAATTTGCCAACCTCTAGCCTAGGGCAGTGGTTCTCAGCCCTGGCTCAGTGTCAGAATCACCTGGGGTACATTAAAAATGGAGATGTCAGGCCGAGCGCGGTGGCTCATGCCTGTAATCCCATAACTTTGGGAGGCCGAGGTGGGCGGATCATGAGGTCTGGAGTTCGAGACCATCCTGGCCTATATGGTGAAACGCTGTTTCTACTAAAAATACAAAAACTGAGCCGGGCATGGTGGCATGTGCCTGTAGTCCCAGCTACTCGGGAGGCTGAGGCAGCAGAATCACTTGAACTGCGGAGGTGGAGGTTATTTCAGTGAGCTGAGGTCATGCCACTGCACTACAGCCTGGTGACAGAGCGAGGCTCCGTCTCAAAAAAAAAAAAAAAAAAAAAAAAAAAAAGCCAGGCTGGGCATGGTGGCTCACGCCTGTAACGCCTGTAATCCCAGCACTTTGGGAGGCCAAGGCAGGTGGATCACTTGAGGTCAGGAGCTCGAGACCAGCCTGGCCAACATGGTGAAACCCCATCTCTACTAGAAATACAAAAAATTGGCCAGGCATTGCAGTGCATGCCTGTAATCCCAGATACTCAGCAGGCTGAGGCAGCAGAATTGCTTGAACCTGGAAGGTGGAGGTTGCAGTGAGCCGAGGCTGTGCCACTGCACTCCAGCCTGGGCAGCAGAGCCCAACTCCATCTCAAAATAAATAAATAAATAAATAAATAAAAATAAATGAATAAAAAAGAAAAGAAATGCCCGAGTCTCCACCCCTAGGATTCAAACTCACTTAGTCTGGAATGGTGCCCAGGTACCTCTGTTTTTTTTAAGTATCCCCAGATGACCAGCATGTGCCCCCAGGATTGAGAATCACAGGTGTAATCCCAGTGGGTTTTTTAAGATTGCAGAACTGGCGTTTGTCATCTACAGGGTTTCTACCCAGGAACAATGATCCAACTTTGACCTCAATGTCACGGTCCGGTTCTTGATGTCTGAGCTATTGGGTCTGGGGGGCATTAGGGAGACCTTGTAGTGATAAAAATCCCTGCGGGTACTCTGGTGACCAAACTTCCTCGAAAAGGTTGAAGGTGGTTGACATTACGGCGAGTTTGTATGGGTGTGTGTTACATATACACGCATGCACACACCCGGGCATGCATGAGTGTATACATTTAGACGGTTTGTATATATAGGTAACTTTTGTTTGTTTTCAAATGAGTGCATTTCAGAAAGACCAGGTGGTGTCTGCAGCATTGGTACTGTCACGTTGTCATAGCTCAGTCTCCTGGCTCCAGCTTATGCAGCCTCTGGTCTCTCTTGTGCTAATTAACGTGGAATGTTGGTGACACTTCCAGCTCCAGGAGAACTTGACACCTCTTGCCTTTCCTCATCATAGTTTCCAGTCTTTACCTCTCCTGCTCAGGGTAGAAACTTCGGTGCACGCTGTTGTCACTTTTTGTTGGCAGGTAGAATTGCAAATGGGAATTTCCGGGTTTGTTTTGCCCCTTGCGTTGAAAGCAAATATTAACCTCCTTGCCTTTCTCTTTGTCTTTCATGTGGATCCAGGTCTGCCTGTCCCAGCTGCTTTCCCCCTGGGGCATGCTCTCCTGGACGTACTAGCTGACTACTAGCCAGACTGGCCCACTTGTCCTGGTTTACTTAGGACTTTCCCAGTTTTAGCCCCAAATGTCCCATGCCCCAGGAGCCCCTTCAGTCCCAGGCAGATCCGGACAGTTGGTCACCATAATACTAGATCGTCTCCCAGCTGACTGGTCTTCGCATGCACTTGAAAACACAGATGTTTACAGGGTGAGTGTGGGGTTTTATTAAAGACAGATGTGCTTTAAAATGCACATCAGGGTCATTTGTATGAGATTGTGTGTTTTTCATCTTTTTTTAAAAAATAGCTGAACACAAGAGGTCAAGCTGATTCCTCTTGCTAGGCCTGTCGAGCTCTGTTCCTAAGGGACAGCACACCAGATCAGCCCTTCTTCTGCACTTGAGCCAGCCCAGGCATGACACAGATACTTCACAAAGGGCCTTCTCCAAGATGTTTGCTTTGAAGGGATTCAGGCAGCCCGGCAGGGTGCTGCGGAGGGGCTTGGCTCACAGTGACTAGAATAGACTTCTCTCCTGGCTGTGCCACCAGCTGCTGAGGCCAATCACTTCCCCTCTCTGAGACTCAGTTTCCTCATCCACATAGGAAACATGGCCACTCACCTGCGGAGGTGGCTGGGAGGATTATGAGGTTTTACAAAGGTTGATTTCCTCCCTTCCTTCCTTGCGCTGGGCCTAGTTCTTACTCAAAGTGGGCTTTAGCCAGGGCGGGCGCTGCTGTGATTACCACCCCACGTGACTGTGGCTTAGCTCGGTGAATATTTCTTTCTCACTCACAGTCCAGCAAGGGTATTCCTCCTTGGATGGCTTTACTGGGTGATCCTTGTCCACGGGGAGACATGGGACCCCACACTCCTTTCCTCTTATGGTTCTGTCCCCCCTCGAGGTCCACGGAGTCCTTCCAGGCAGTGGTCACAAGGCATGGAGGGTCACGTGGGATTTTGCATGGGGCCATGTCTGGAAGTGGTGTACCTGGAGCCCACCCATGTTCTCCTAGCTGGAACTCGGTCATGCCACGCCATTCCCTGCACAGGAGGCTGGGAGATGTAGCATGGCTGTGTGCCAGAGAGGAGAAGGAAGTAGGGTTTGGCAAGCAGATGGCTGGCTGTGAGCACCCGTGGGTCGTCTCCCCCTGATTTATGAACATTTCTCTGTGCAGTCATACATTGCTTCACAGCGGGAACACATCCTGAGAATTGCATTGTTAGGCAGTTTTGTTGTGCAAACATTGTCGAGTGTGCTTACACAAAACTAGACGGTACCTTCTACTACACACCTCGGATCTATGGTGTAGCCTGTTACTTCTAGACTTCTGTGTAGCTTGTTACTGTGCTGAATACTGCAGATAATTGTAACGCAGCAGTGTTTTTGCATCTAAACAATATATAAACATAGAAGAGGCACAGTAAACATTAGATATAAAAGATAATGAATGGCATACCTGTATAGGACAGCTCCATTATAATCCTATGGAAACACCGTTGTATATGTGGTCCATCGTTGAAATGTCATTATATGGCACATGACTATTTCCAAAGCAGGATGCTACAAGAAAATTGTGATTCATTTCACACAGAAATGGGGTCTGGGTTCAAATGCACTTAGTATAAACAAAGTTAAACCAATTTCTTTATTGCAGGGCTTATCAGAGCCTTTCATTTACTGATCATAAACATCTATGCAAGGGGGCAGATTACGTAATATGTTCTAAACTTAGCAAGAGCTTCCTTTTTGGAGGGGCATTTTAGAACTCACACTCTGCAGAATATGGCTTGGAAAACACTGCTTTAGATGTTGCTCGAGTTAATATTCAGAAACCAGAATACTTTCACAAAAACATTGGTGTTAAAAGAAACCACCAAAATCTGTGGTTCTCAACAGAGAGTTTAGTCCCCCAGGGATCATGGTGTCAGGGACTCAGAAACTGAACCCTTATAAAATGTGAAAAGCAAACACTTTTCTATCTCCATTGCATCTTTCCTTCCTTCCCTCCCTCTCTTCCTTCCTCCTTCCTTTTCTTACTTGTCTCCTTCCCTCCCTGCATTCATTCCTTCTTCTCAGACCTGGCAAAGGAAGCCCATGAGGTCTGTGTCTTAGTATTTACGCCTGAGTATAGTCATCGGTGTCTGCTAACTGGGTGTGTGAGTGATGTGTTCAGTACTATTTAAATCCTTGTCTCAGTTTCAGCCGGGCGCTTCAGGGCAGTCTGCCTGGATTGGTCCTGTCACCCTGGCCTGCCCATCTGGGTGAATGTTAAAATCCCTTTCTAAGCTGGTGTTTTTATGGCTGGCTGGCGTCACCTGTCATAAATCAAGGTGGGCTGAGGTTTAGCACTGAGGTTAGACAGAATCACTCACAGCGAAACTAGAGCGGTTTTATTTTTCTATTTTAGTTACAGGCACCAGCCCTATATATATATAGCTTAAACTTAATTTGGTGTGTAATTGGGACTAGCTCTTTGGAGCCCTGGGTTATGTGTTTTGGAGCAGCTGAGAAGCAGGGCATGGTGGGGCAGGACGTGGTATGTTAATTGGTGGCCTCTGGGACCCGTGAGAGAATTGGATTTAAGTCCCCAGTTAGAGTGAGCTTGGCAGTTTTATTTGAGTCTCTGCGGGCATGTACCCGGGAGACCACCGGTTTGTGCCGGCTCTAGCAGGTTACTCACTGTCTGCCCTGATGCCCGTCTGTGCCTCCCTGGTCAGCATGGTGGCAAGGGGTGGTGGAGGAGCCCAAGAATGGGGGGGCGGAGGGCCTCTACAAGACTTGGCCTGCCACTTACCTGTAGTAGTTGCATGCTGCTCGGCGCATGGTCCCAAAGAGGGTTTTGCATTTTATTACCAAAGTCTCGATAAAAGGGACTTGGGTCAGAGCAAACATGGGGGGAGGAAAAACAAAGGAAATTAAATGCAAAATCACTGCTGGTGAAAAACCACATGGAGGCCTTGACTTTAATACCGCCAGAGCCGACGGGGGAAGTGGCCCCCAGGAGTCGGAACCGAAGGACGTTGGCCTGGTATTCCTGAAGCCTGGCCCCTCTCTTGTTTAAAAAGAAATTGCCATTTAATTTGTTTCTGAGTTTTATTTCTCAAGTGAACCAGCATGAGGCCATGTAATGAGGTTGTGTTTCTGGGAGGTGTTGAAAGATGGGGAAAGGAGCGAAACCACCAAGCAGGGCTGGGCCGTGCCGGGAGTAAGGAGTGGCGGTGGGCTGTGGGAGTCAGCAGCGCCGAGGCCAGAGGGGCAGGCAGGGGCTGTCCGAGGGCTGGCTCCTCTACACGCCGTCAGTGGGGCAGGGCTCGCCATTGTGTGGTCGGAGGGCGGGCCAGTTGGCTGGGCTGCCTCACTTGGCTCAAGAGAAGAAAGATGTTTTTTCATCTGGTTTAAAGATCCACAGGGGCCCGCTCAAGCTGATGGAGTGAGATTGTGTGGCTGATGTGAGCCAAGAAGGACCCTTGCAGTTAGAAAGAATCTGAGCCATGGAGAAAAGGAATCCCTGGGCAAGGAGGAGAAGGGGTTTCCCAGAGAGCAGAGGTCAGCTCAGACCAACAATGAGCAAGTGCATGTAAAACATCTCGGGAGGTCACTTATGTAAAAGGTTAGGCAAGAGATTTCTAGTCCAGGGAGCATCAGAGAAGCCCCCAGAGCCTGTCACCGATGGGGGCTGCGGCTGTCCTCTGGTGCTGAGACAGCTGTGCAGTGCTGGGCTTCTTGGGAAATGCTGCCTGGGGCATGGGAGCAGATGAGTGCCAAGGTCTTCTTGCCTCTGCACAAAACTGGAGTAAAGTTGCAAAGTGTGAGGCCTCCTGCCACCCTCCCTTCCCTGGCCTCCCAGACAGTGGATGGGGACCTTCACTGTCAAATGATCCTCCCAGCGGTGACAGAGAGAACACAGGGTAGCCAGTCCCTCTCTGCCAGGTGACCATACTGTCCCAGTCCTTAGTGTGTGACCCCCTGGCACACACACATAAGCCCTGGGGTTCAGGTGGGAACCACCTTCTCTGCTCCCGCAAGCTCTGACTCCAGCTGGCCCCTCCCAGCCTCTGCAGGTGCCGGGTCTACTTGTCTAAAGGCGCTCGGCTCTGTGAGGACTGCGAAAGGCACTCTGCCCATCTGCAGGGCCTCTGTCCCTGGCCGTGAAGTGCTGTCAATTGGAAGAACAGATTAGCCTGTTGACTGCACAACTTTTTTTGCACCCGGCATGCACAGGCTTTGTCGTCTCTTCAGCAGCCCTAGGAGGGAGTTATTATCTCCGTTTTACAGGGGAGTCCAGTAACTTATCCAGAATGAGCAATCATAGCCACGGCTGCATCTTTTAAGCACTTACGATGTGTCTTCCCCGTGCCAAGGTGTTTGGATGCTTTATCCCATGGAGGCCTCGTCATAGCTGTCCCTCCTTCTTGCTGTCACCTGCCTGCATGCTCTCCCTGTCCACCTAGTGCCTGACGAATAACCACGGCAGCCCCTCCCCACACCATTCCCACAGCCCCCACGTGGTGTGGCAAGGACAGCGCTAATGAACTTGGTCCTCACAACCCCATGAAGTGGGTACCATGATCCCTGTTGAACAGATGGGGAAACTGAGGCCCCAAGTACAGAACTGACATTGTCCAAGGTCACTCAGAGGGGCTTGTTGGCAGAGCCCTCTTGTTGCTGAAACTCTTTTCTGTCTTCTGTGGGAGAAAGGTCGAGACAGGAGCAATGCGGGGTGGTCACACGGCCCCCCTGATGGCCTCTCCGCCCGGCACTGCTATCACTCTGAGCTGGGTCATCAAGTGATCTGGGTCTGTCCTGTGCATGGCAGGATGTGGAGCAATGTCCCTGGCCTCTGCCCACTAGATGCCAGCAGCCCCTCCCCTCAGTCCTGGCAATCAAAAATATCTCGAGGCATTGCGGGATGTCCCCTGGGAGCCGTCACCCCGGGCTGAGAACCACTGGTTGAGAGCCAGGCCTCGAGGGATTCCAAGCTGCACGAGATGTTCTGTGTGGGAGCATGGGGTGAGGAAAGCTGGGAGGCCAGAGTACTTCCTGGAGGGGGGTTTGGAGCATTGAGACCCCCCAGCCTGGCTGAAGAGCAGACACCCCCAGGACGCTGCAGAGCAGTGGGAGGTGCTCCGCGCAGCACCTCAGCCGTCATGCGTTCAAATCCTGGCGTTTAACGGAGCGGCCATGTTCCTAAGCTCCCTGTGCCTCCGACTCCTTACCTGTAAAATGGGGACCACATGAGAGCGGCTGTGCAGGAATGTTTGAGGCTTACAGAAGAGACAAGTTATTGCATGGGAAGTGGCGGCTGCTGTCAAGCACCTCCCTGGAGGGATCTTCACTGCCCCGGTTGGCAGGGCAGGCTCACCCATTCACATGTCTCCGTCTCTGCACAGCTTGATGGCAGAGGGAAGGGGGGCTTTTTGCCCCCACGCTGTGCTGCAGCTCACCCATCCTGGTGGCAGGTTCAGGGAGCCTGGTACCCCTCCGCCTTCCACATGCCCAGGCGTCTGGGTGAGTGCATGTAGAGATGAAGCCACAGCTCACCCCCTTTGTCTCCCTCCCCTCTCCCAAGCAGCATCTCTGAAGCTGGAAACACTGGCCCCAATGGACCTGTCTGGATGGACGTCAAAGAATACGGCTCCCACGTGGAAATTCTGATCTGCTGTCCACCTAGGCAAGACACCTCTCATGAGAATCAGATTCTGCCCAACTGTATGAATTCAGTGACTAAAGCCATTTGGAGATGGCCATTGTCAGGAAGAGCGCTTTAGACAAAGAAGGACGGGAAAATGACCATTTTTTGGCCCAGTGCCCACAAGCCATTCCCCTTGCAATATTTCATTTAATTGTTTCAAGTGACTGTTGAGCCTGGGGTCCGTGGTGGAGCCTGTGTGTCTGGTTCTAGACTGCCTGGTCTTTATCCTTTGCCAGGCTGAGATGCTCATTGTCATTCTCTATCCCTCCCAAAGATGACCAAAAAATGAGGCTAATCATCTCCTCTGGCTAAGATTTAAGTTTCCAAACTGTACATCCTCATCAACTGCAGAGCTGGTTAAATGCAGATTCCCAGGCCCCGGCCCCAGTGTGAGGCAGTAGGTCTAGAGTCCAGGAATTAGCATCTTAACTGTCATCCCAGAGGCTCATGACGTTAGTGACCCATGTGGGCCACACGTTGAGAAACTCTGAGCCATTTACTTACCACATTTAAATTGTATACAGGAGTACATGTGCTTGCTGTGTGTGTGTGTGTGTGTGTGTGTGTGTGTGTGTGTGTGTGTGTGTTCTCTGGGCANTGTGTGTGTGTGTGTGTGTGTGTGTGTGTGTGTGTGTGTGTGTGTGTGTGTGTGTTTTCTCTGGGCATAATGAAATGTCAAGCAATTTTAGATATTTTTCCCTATGCTTTTCTGTATTTTAATTTTTTACAATGAGCTTATAATTTTTTATGAGCAGATAAAGCCGTCAAGACTTTCTCCTGGGCAGCAAAGAGCAGAAGTATTATCAATATGTAGAAAGTAGATGTGGGGCAAATGTGGACATTTGGGGCAAATGTGGACTGTAAATAAACATTTTAACTCCTAGTGCCTGCAACCCTTCCTCTGGACTCCAAACTTCTGAGCCAGCCACGGACAGTCTGGAGAATAGAGGAATGCCCCACCTCCCATTTTCAAGTGATCTGTTCATGGCACAGCAGAGCTAAAGACACAGCTAGGAATTTGGGCTGGTGCGGCTGAGCCAGGGCCAGGTCTCCCTCCCTTCTGTCTCGGCCCCTGGAGTCCAGGCCTAGCCAGCTCCTGCTCCTCCACCCGACCCGGCACTCGGGCACCCTGGCCAGCCAGGCAGAGCCAGGGATGGCGATTTTACAGCACTTTTATGACTCTATTCTTGCCCAGTAAACCCACACCGGGCCTCACAAACACTCTGTGAGAAGGCCAGGCCCTTCCAGAGAAATGGTTTCCTACACCTTTACAACGTGATAGGAAAAAAGGGGCCGTTGGATTTATGGAAACTATATAAAGTTTATGGAGTCTTGGCAGGCCAGAAGTAGAAAGAGTCTGCAGGATGGGGGATGGGCATCCCAAAGCGGAGAAGGCCATGAAAGAGCCGCAGACCTTCGTGTCAAGACACCAGTCAAAACGCCGGTGACCAGAGCAAAGCTGGGGGACTCTGGGGTGGAGGAAACTGGCCTTGCTTGCGGCAGCAGCTGTGGGGTGCTTTCTGGGGTGATATCATTTCATCTCCATAGCATTCCTGTGAGGGAGGCGAGGCCAACCTCATTCTGTGGAGGGGATACCAAGGCAAAGGTGTTTTGAAAATTGCAAATGTGCTCAAGCTCGCCCAGCCAGTGGTGCGTGGCGCTGAAGTGGATGTTCTGGGGCAGGCCTGAGTTCTCGCAGGCTCTCCTGTGTATTGAGCAATGCGTCCCAGTTTTAGGTCCGAATAACATGGTGTCCACACTCTGCTTCAGTTTGGGACTTGTCTGCTATTTGTAGTTGTCTCAGGGTCCCCTGGGGTCCTTCCATCAGCCCCGTCCCCCTCTGTGGGTTAGCTTTGCTGTTGAAGCTGATTTGTGCTCAGGTCAGCCTGCTGGCTTTGGCTAGAACAGAAGTGAAGCCAACCCCAGAGGGGTTGGCTATGAATCAGGACAGAGTTAAAACAGAGGCTTTGCCTTTGGCCACCCCCCGCCTTGTTCCAGTTCTGCCAGCAGGTCCTCTTAGGGCCCTGCAGGACAACCTCATGGGGTCTGAAGTCACCTTTTCCAGTTCCTGTCAGCCTTCGGCGCTCTAATCCATTGCTCCTTGCATGTGCACCTTGTGACAGCCATGTTTTCTCTCTTTTACTTATTTGGCTGTGAATTTTTGAAGTGCAGATTCCATGAATGCGTAATTCTTCATCTCTGGTTTTGCCCAGAGAACCTATCATAATTTCCAGAATATGGCAATTACTGCATAAATATCAGCTGGGAGGACGAATAGATGATTGGATGGACGGATGGATGGATGGATGGATGGATGGATGGACAGATGGATGAATGGATAGATGGATAAATGGATGGGTGGATAGATGGATGAATGGATGGATGGATAAATGGATGGGTGGATGGATGGATGGATGGATGGATGGATGGATGGATGGATGGGTAGGTGGATAGATGGATGGACAGATAGATGAGTTATGTGTAGACTGTCAGATACCCATCTCCTCATTTACATCCTTGAGTGCAGTTAAACTGGCAACCTAACCCAGGTTCTCTGAGGCTTTTACTAAATGCACTTCTGTTTCAGGGGATATACCTTGTTCTCTCTGAAGCCATATGGAGAAACCAGCCTGAGTGTTTGAATGTGTGTGTAAATACTTTACGGTCCCCATAAACTTGTTTAAAGACAGGTGGGGGTAAAAGCATAAACCGGGACAGCCTTGTGGGAGGGCAATTTGGAAGTAGCTATTAAAATTTTTAATGTGCCTACCACTAAGACCCAGCAGTTCCACTTTTAGTTGTCATGGGCAAGAAATATATTCATCTATTTGTGCACAAAGAACCATGCACCAGGATGCTCATACAATGCTTATTTCTGCATTGCTCGAAACAGTGAAAAATGGGCAGTAGCCTTGATGTCCATCCATGGGGGGAACACCCAGACTTGGAAAACACTGTAGCCATCAGAGAGATGAAGGTGGATCCATATTGCAAACTGGAGGATCTCTGATAGAGCTTGGGACAGACGCTCTCCAGGCTTCCAGGAGTCTCCAAGACTCTGGTACTCACTGGTCTCAGCAGATGTCTCCTCCCAACCTCATTTCTATTAACTTATTTTCCTCTTCCCTTCCCTCTCACCTATGAAACACAGTTTACTGGAATTCGTTCTTTAATTCTTATGCCTACTAGCCAGTGACCCGCCCTTCCAGAAAAGGAGGAAACAGAAAAGCAGTGATGTGCGTAGTTACTGTCCGCTGGTTCTTCAGTTAAAAAGATTGTAAGGCGTAATATTGAAACGTGATTTATGGGTGCCACATTCTACCACATAATGAGGCCAAGAGGAAAAAGGTCCCATTGTTTCAGAAAAGCATAGCCTTTGCTCTCCTGCAGGAGATAAATTGCCTCTTATTTTCTTATTGCTAAAAAAATGTGAAACAGTTTTAGGCATATGTGATATGGTGTTTCAATATGTTGAAATCCAGAACTGAGTGGTTGAGGAGACGTCTGGCTCAGATATTGAAGGAAGTTTCCTGGAGGCCCGGCAGCTTACAGCCGAGGAGGCTGCAGCCTTGGGCCACCACACACCCTCACCCAGACGCTGGCACTGGGGCCCATCTCAGAAACACCCTCCGGGTGCTCGAGGGCCCAAGACAGCGACACAGAACTCAGGAGAGAGCAGAAAAAGCACAGAATCTGGAGTTCCACCTTGACTGTTCATTAACTATTTGCCCCTCCGTTTCTTCATCTGTAAAACAGAAATGACAACCTTGCTATTAATTGTGTGACCTTGGACACGTTGCATCTCCCTGAGCACGATTGTCCCATCTGAAGGTTGTAGTAGCACCTGCCACAGAGGATGGTAGTAATGATTAAATTAGTTAATCCATGTAAATTACCTAGGTCAGTGCCTGCCACATCGTAAGTGCTCAGTACTTTTTTAAAAAATCGCTGTGTGACTATTGCAGACACCTTCGCCATGATTGGAATAGCTGGAATCCAGACTCAAGCTTTCCATTTCCAGGGTTCTGGCTGGTGTGGGGCTGGCAGACCTGGGTGGGGATTCCCAGCTCTGCCTCTCTTCAGCTGAGCAAGTCACTGGAACCTCTCTGAGCCATATTCTGTTCAGCTGTAAAATAATAGGTTGTACTTTGCAGGGGGTGTTGTAAGGCAGTGGTCTCCAGCCTTTTTGGCACCAGGGACCAGTTTTGTGGAAGAGAATTTTTCCATGGGCAGGGTGGTGAGGGCAATGTTCTCATGCTCCTATGAAGATTTAATGCTTCTGCTGATCTGACAGGAGGTGGAGCTCGGGCCATCATGCTCGCTCCCCGCTGCTCACCACCTGCTGTGCTGACCAGTTCCTAACAGACGCGGACCAGTACTGCTCCCTGGCCTGCGGGTTGGGGACCCCTGTTGTAAGGTTTACAGATGAATGGAAACAAAGTGTCCGGGACACAGTGAGTGCTTGGCGGATGGCAGTCACCCTTAACAGTGAAAGATCTTTGCTAAGAAGCCTCTTTGTGTAATGCTCTCCCCTGGGAGGAGTCCGTTCCTGGTTTATGTCCTTCTGGTTCACTTTGGCTCAGCAGCATCTGCGGAACTCTTTATTCCTGGAGGGCGCAAAGTCTGCCCTGACTCTAGGAATAATAGCTACAAAGAAAAACCGCTGGCAGCCCCTGTGCCAGGGACTGTGTGGAGCTGGCTCTGCAGGAGCCTGGGTGTCCTTAGAGCAGCTTGGAGAGTGAGCTCCTTGTCCTCAGTGTGCAGATCAGACGTGAGGGTCGGGGTCTGGCCCGGGCACACAAAGCTGGGAGATGGCAGGGCTCAGAGTCTGATCTTGGGCTGTCCAATCCCTTTCACCAGACTGTGGCACATTCCAGAGCCCCTACCCAATTCCTAATTATTGACTCCACTCCACCTCGACCCTGACTGCCCTCTCCCATCTCCTCATGCCCATCACTGCCACTGGGTGGCTATGCAGTTCCATTACAGCCTCTTGTGGGGTTGATTTGTAGTTTTTTCATCAGTGCTTCTTAGCTCGAACTGTCAGATGTCTCAATGTTTGCATTGGGTTGTAGAGAACGTTTTGTTCTGTGTGTCTGAATCTGTGGATTTACATAGATGCTCAGGGGTTGGGCTGGGGAGCATGGGTCCTGGGTGCCAGGTAAGGGCTTGCCAACCCCTTCCAGAGAGTACTCTGTTCTTACATGGGACACCCTGGGGTTCTATCTGCCCTCCACCTAGAATCTCCCCTTGGGAAGGGGAAGGTGTGATTTTGCGTGTATTTCTTTTTCTCCCGGCTAATGGTGTTTCTTTGTTTTCAGTTGAGAGGGAAAATGTGCAGAAGAGGACCTTTACTCGATGGATAAATCTACATCTAGAAAAGGTAATGGGGCACTTGGGTGTTTGCTAAGTGATTGATTCATCTGTAAGTGAATTTACAGTTCCAGAGGGTGGAGCGGGAGCTGGGGACCTGTGCTCTTTTTGTTCTTCATTCATTTAAACGTTGATGAGTGCCTCCCCCTGCCGGTTACCAAGCTCAGGACTGGGAAGAGATGGCCGAGACAGCCTCTGCCCTCCTGGGATCATCAGTCTTGTCAGGGGAAGGAAAGAGAGGGTCTGTCTTTAAGTCGGAATCTGAGCAGGTGGTGGAAGACATTCATTATTGAACACACCAGCACCTGAAAATCAGATGTTGTTGGGCCTGAAACGCAGGTGCGCATCTTGATTGCCAGAACTGGGCTCTGTGACGAGCCAAGAGCCATTTGTAGGTATTTGGATTGATTTTTGCAAGAACTCTGATTATCTTTGGACAAAGCTAGATTTCCTTCTAAAGTCACATCATGTTGCTATTTAATAATAATAATAGTAATAATAATATTACCTGGCTTTTTTGATGTACTTCACTCTGCATCAGGCATCCTGCATAGTGCCATACATGTGCCATGTCTCCTGTCATCCTCACGACGACTTGAATTACCCCCTCCTATCAGAAGGAGGAAACAGAGGCATGGAGACATAACGTGGCTTTCCTGGACTTTCTGTGGCTTCTCCTCTGTATTCAGCTTAGTGGCCCTTCTCTTCCTCTGTTTCTTTGTTTTCTTGCATTCTTGGACCTGGCTGTTTTGAGTTGCATTTTGTCTGCAGGCATCTCATGCACACTCCGTAAAACAAAAGCAGCTGAATCCGCTCCCCCCTTGAAAGAGACTAAAGGAAGAGCCACAGAGGAGAGGCAGTGATGGGAAGGGATGAAGAGTCCTGGGTGAGAAGGGGGATGGGAGCGGGCAGAAATCTCAGCCATCCTGGTGCCTGAGGTTGGGTGGACCTCAAGACTGTGGGCCTGGGGCTGGGAGAGGAGAGATGATTTTTCTCTTTTTTAGGAAGTTGATTTTTATCTACTCACTTCACTTCTTTCTCCTTAAGCACCACTATCTGGTTTTCCAGCTATACCCAGCAAGGAGTCTCAATTCTGTTTAAAACTAGGAGCACCCCACTTTCATGTTTGTAGGTGTATCTTCTCTCTTCTCCTCTTAAAAGGTTCAAGAGAGGCCAGGTGCAGTGGCTCATGCCTGTAACCCCAGTGCTTTGGGAGGCTGAGGCAGGTGGATCACTTGAGTTCAGGAGTTTGAGACCAGCCTGGCCAACATGGTGAAACCTCGTCTCTACTAAAAATACAAAAATTAGCTGGGCATGGTGGCACATGCCCATAGTCCCAGCTACTGGGGAAGCTGAGACTGGAGAGTCACTTGAACCCAGGAGGTGGAGTTTGCAGTGAGCCGAGATCGCACCACTGCACTCCAGCCTGGGCGGCACAGCGAGACCCTGTCTCAGAAAACAAAACAAAACAAAAGGTTCGAGAGTAACTATTGACTGCCCTTATGGTTAACACAAAAGAAAGGTTCTCAGAGGAAATCACTGAAATGATTAGAAAGCAGAGAAAATAAATGTGGCTTTTAGGAAGGGGAGCTATTGACCACAATTCTAATTCACATAGTTTACCTTTAGGTCTAGGATGTTGTCCAGGCAGGCATTCGGCCACCCACACCTCTACTCCCCACCTGCAGAACGTGTGACGCAGTGCCACCACTTCACCTGGAGCATCCTGAACTCTACAGGTGAAAGATTGTGTCGCACATGAAGCTTATGAATCATCTGCCAGTTGTTTTGATTATTGGCACATTTTCGGCAATGCTGCTGAAGTGAAGTGTTATTTTGGGGGGGAGAAAAAGGAAAACCGGTCCCCAAACCTGAGATCACTGAGCTCTTAAATTAATGCCTGATGTGTGTCAGGGTAGCTGGAAATTCCTGCTGGGGGACACACTAGAGCCATGGAGTATTTCTTTCTTTCTTTTTTTAAAATTAAAATAAATAAATACAGAAAAGTACAGAGGGTCATGTGGCGAATATCCCCGCACCCACTCACCGTCCCAAATGAACCTCTGTTCGCATTTATCATATCAAGGATTTTCTCCCTGGCCAAGTTCCTGTCCCTGTCTCAGGGCAGGTGGGTAGCGCCCACTCTGAAGATAAATCAGATAGCACCTGAAACTGATGTCTAATAAACAGGGCAAAATTAACAGCCATGTTTCCAACCTTGAGACTTTCAAGAACAACCTTTCATGTAAAGGAAACCCAGGAACTCCTTGGTGAATTGGGCTTAACTGCAATTTGAAGGCTGTCAGAAATATTTACTGAGTCTCTGGCTTCTGGAAAAATTCCTTAATTTACCGAAGGAGTTAGATCATGAAGAAAGCCCTGGGGGTGCTGTTTATTCGGCCATACCGATCTCATGAAGCCCACGGAGCGTTTGGGGCCCAAGGAGTGTTTTCCCTGGCGCGGGTTCAATTTCTCCCCCTGCCATCTCACAGGATGGACTCCGGCCAAGGCCTTGTTTGCTGCTGCTGCTGAGGCTCTTACAGGAACTGTCAATGGAAATTATTCTTCAGGTTTAACTCAGAAGTGAGGCTTGGCCACAGCCAGGGCTGGTAACTGGAAATTTTGTTAGTCCATTTATCAGGGCGTATTTTGTTCGGGTCTCGCGTTTTCTGCCTCGCATTAACAGGAATAACATTTCCGTAAGAGCCTCAGTAACCTGATCCCGTCATGCTCAGGGTGGAATGTGCCCAAGGAGCTGCAGCAGTTTGCAAAGAAAATAATTTGCCTTTTGGTTCAAAGTCACTGTTGCCCTTGAAGCGAAGCCTTTTTCTATGCACCTGCGGGTGGAATTGCCCTGTATTTTGACTAACTGGGGGTAAAGGGACTCGTATAAAGGGTAAGGAAATGCCACCTTCCTCCATAAAAAATGAAACACAGGCCCTCCATGGCTGCCACGGGAAGGAGGCTTTCCCACAGGGAAAGGGTGGCTGGGCCACAGTTCCACTGTTTCCTGCCCCTGGGTCTCTGGCTGGTTATGGCTACCACCCTCCCATTGGCCTCAGGAGCTCCACGCCCCATTAATCCTGTCTCCCATGTGAGTGCCTAGCCTTCCCCTGTACCCAGGAGCAGAGAGAGCACCCAGACCAGCTGCTCTAACCTTGCCAAAGCCCCCAGTACAAAAAGGTAAACAGGGAATTCATGCTGGGGTGGGAGCTTATTAAGAATCAGGTTTCGGCTGGGCATGGTGGCTCATGCTTGTAATCCCAGCCCTTTGGGAGGCCAAGGCAGGAGGGTATCACATGAGCCCAGGAATTTGAGACCAGGCTGGGCAACACAGAGAGACTCCATCTCTACAAAGGGTTTTAAAAATTAACCGGATGTGATGGCACATGCCTGTAGTTCCAACTATTTAATTAAGAGGCTGGGATGGGAAGATCACTTGAGCTGAGGGTTTGAGACTACAGTGAGCTGTGATCATGCCACTGCACTCCAGCCTGGGCCACAGAGCAAGATATCATCTCAAAAAAAAATTTAAAAAAAAAGAAGATTCTAGAAGAAGAAGAAAAATGCAAGTTTCTGGACCCTGCTCCCAGAGATTCTGTTACAATTAAGAGGAGTTATTATCAAGCTTGTTTAGACAGTAGAAATCTTTCTTCAAGCAAAGCGTTACCTAGAACTGTAAACGTAGTCATCCTTCCTCCTCCGGGGTTCCACATCTGTGGGTTCAACCAACAGCAGATAAATAATATTCAGGAAAAAAAACTGCATCTGTACTGCATATGTACAGAGTTGCTTCTTGTCATTACTCCCTAAACAATAGAGTATAACAACTATTTACATCACATTTACACTGAATTAGGTATTATAAGTAATCTAGAGGTGATTTTACGGGAGGATTTGCATAGATTATATACAAATACTTATATATCAGGGACTTGAGCATCTGCAGATGTTGGTACCTGAGGGAAGTCCTGGAACCGATCCCGTATAGATACTGAGGGCTGACTGTACAGGCCAGTAAGAGCTGAGCCTCTCTGATTAAAGCGGGTGTAGTGGGATCAGCTGCCTCCTCCACCCCACTCCCTCCCATAGGATATCCTAAAGCTGCTCTGCTGAAGTCTAAGGTTCCAGGAAACAGAGTTTGCAAATCCTCGCACTGGAGCATCTAACCCACAAGTTCCAGCCAGTTCTTTCGGCCATGTCCAGCCAAGCTCCTAGTGGATACCACCTGGACAGCAGACCCCTTCCAGGTCTAGGCCCAGAGAGGAAAGCCCAGGGGGCTTCTGTCTGTTTCCTTCCCAGGCCCCCCTCCACACTCCAGATCCTATTTAGGGAATTGCGTTTTCCCTTAGAGAGAAGGAAGTAGTCTATGGGAACTGAGGCTGGGGCTTCTGTTTACTGACCCAGGGAACCCAGAAAGTGAGCGAGTGGGGCAGAGAGAAGGTGTTTCAAGAGCCATTCACTACGAAGGGGCCGCCAACTGAGGACATCTCCCTTCCACTCATGGCCACAAGGCATACACCTTCTGAATGAAATGTCTTCCTGAGGAGGGCATCCAAGGCTCTGCAGGCAGGAAGCCACTTAGCAGTCAGCAGGTGGTACTGGGCTGGGCAGGTGGGTGCTGTGCCAGGCTCCCTACCTGCATGATCTCACTGCACTCCAGCCCAGCCCTCTGACGAGGGCCAGATTCCTCACCTGACATTGCAGACAAATACACTGTCTTTGTGCAAGTGTGCAAGGTCAGGTTAGGCCCAGGGAGGTTAAAGAACATGCCCAAGGCCAAGTTGCTGTCAAGGTAGAACTTGGCTTTGAACGCAGGTGTTGCTAATGGCCTTCTCATTGGCTCATGTGAGAGGTGCAATGTTGATTTATCTCAGGAAGTTGGATTTTGTGGAGGAATGGAGGAGTAGCATGCAGCCTTTTTTTTTTTTTTTTGGTACAACTTCAATGAGTTTGATGTGTAATAATGAGCTTGAATTGCTTTTGTACCTAAACATATAAATACACATACACATACATATGGACATGTAAATCGACCTCTGAACCTTTGAGTTCCTAGTGAGCCTACACACGTGGGGTGAGGAAAGGATCCTTCCCTTCACCCAACCATCGAGCCATTCAGCAGGTCAGCTGCATCCTGCCAGCCGCGCGCCCTCCTAGCCAATTCTCACACACCAGCCCCCTTTCCTGGCTTCCCCTGGTAAGGGTCCCACCACCTCCAAATTTGGTCTAAATCTTGGTGAAGCAATGACGGGCACCTCAGGAGTGCACACTTTTGAAGACTAAAGCAGTCTTGGAGATGGAGGAGCCCGACTGACACCGCACTGAAGCCTGGAGAGTAACTGGCCAGGGTCTTGTCATTGCCATGTGGATCTAGGGTGCGCTAGCGTTCGGCCCTTGTGGCTGGATACAGGAAACAGGACAATACCGAACAGCTAGCTTGACCAAATGCTGCGACTATCACTCATCCTCTTTGAACCTGTTTTTCCCAGTCTAAAGTGAAGGGCGGCCAGGCGCAGTGGCTCATGCCTGTAATCCCAGCACTTTGGGAGGCCGAGGTGGGCAGATCACCTGAGGTCAGGAATTGGAGACCAGCCTGGCCAACACGGTGAAACCCTATCTCTACTAAAACTACAAAAATTAGCTGGGCATGGTGGCAGGTGCCTGTAATCCCAGCTCCTCGGGAGGCTGAGGCAGGAGAATCACCTGAACCCGGGAGGCGGAGGTTGCAGTGAGCCGAAATTGTGCCACTGCACTCCTAAGCCTGGGTGACAGAGCGTGACTCTGTCTCAAAAAAACCAAAAAAACAGGCCGGGCGCGGTGGCTCAAGCCTGTAATCCCAGCACTTTGGGAGGCCGAGACGGGCGGATCACGAGGTCAGGAGATCGAGACCACCCTGGCTAACACAGTGAAACCCCGTCTCTACTAAAAAAAAAAAAAATACAAAAAACTAGCCGGGCGAGGTGACGGGCGCCTGTAGTCCCAGCTACTCCGGAGGCTGAGGCAGGAGAATGGCGTAAACCCGGGAGGCGGAGCTTGCAGTGAGCTGAGATCCGGCCACTGTACTCCAGCCCGGGCGACGGAGCGAGACTCCGTCTCAAAAAAAAAAAAAAAAACAAAAAACAAAAAAACAAATGAATAAATAAAATAAAATGAAGGGCTTGCACTAGGTAATTTCACATGAGCCCTCATAGAATTGTTTTATTCTACAGAAGGATATAGTCAAGATACGCCATCTCTTTCTGCCCTTAAGCATGTGGATGTGATCTAAACTTGGGATCTGAGATCTTCGGTTTGAAGGGCCCCCAAGGGTCACTTGTTTGATCAACCGCCTGTTGGTGAATCTTCTCTGCAGCCTTTCTGCCAAGTGGCTGTGCCCTGCTGCCCGGGTGTCACCTCCAGGGGGATGGGCCTGCTACCTCCTTGGATGCGCGTTTCTACCTGTAAACAGAGCTGGATGTTTGGAAGTTTTCTCTTGAGCAGAAAGCTGCATCTCTGAAAATAGCTTTGTGATACACAGGTTGCTAATTGGCTACTTTCTTCCCTTCTCTTTCAAAGTGCAACCCACCTCTAGAAGTTAAAGATTTATTCGTCGATATACAAGATGGCAAAATCCTAATGGCTTTGTTGGAAGTCCTGTCTGGGCGGAATCTGGTACGTATGTTACAGCAGGGTCAGAAAGAAAGAAAATGCAAAGGAAAACACTGTTGAGGTTTTCTTTTCAACACAAATACCTGGACATACGCTACACTAAGAAACTCTGAAGCGGTGACTCTTTTTATTAGTGCCTACGAGCCATATAATCATGTGGAACGAACTAGTACTTTTTTTTTAAGTCAATGTATTTTAGAAAATAAATGGCTAGTGTTTTCTGTGAGTCTGTTAAGGCTTAAGTTTAGAACTAAACAGTTAAAATTTAGCCAGCCAGCCATTATATAAACTAAAATGATCACTAAGAATTGGGAAAAGTGGAAGAAAAAGGCCTTTTATCAACCACCCTAAGGCTAAAACTAGAACTGCTGGCTTCTAGAACATTCTTTTAAGTATGATTGAAGTTGAGCCAGCTGGTCTTGACGTTCATTCCACTTTGGACATGAGCCAGACTTCTCCGTGTTGCATCTGTCTGCTGTGTGCAGATTGGCCCTTGTTCTCTTCACGGACAGCAGAGTTTCTCAGCCTTGGCACTGTTGACATTTGGGTCAGATAGTTTCTTGTTGTGGGAAGATGTCCTGTGCATTACAGGACATTTAGTATCTAACTGCTAAATAACAGTATCACCCCCATGGGTGACAGCTAACAAGCTCGCAGACATGATGAAATGTTCCATGAGGGGGCAGACTGGTCCAGCCCAGAATGGTAGAAGTGTCAGGGTTGAGAAAGCCCGTTCCAGAGTCCAGTGTTTGATTTGGCCTTGGCAACCCATTGTACCTAACACAAAGGTGCAGCAATGGAGTCACGACTCTACCAAACCATAGCCCAGCCAGCACAGAATGTCCTAGGTCTGTCCTTAACTGTAGGTCTAAAGTCAAGAGTCCCTGCTTCTCTTCTCAGATACAATGTAGCTGGTATCTTATCAGACCTCTTAACCCTCCCACCTTTGCTTTCCCAGTGGCAAAACACAAGATACCTATTAGCAGCGCCCGCAGAGGGCTATGCAATATTATGTGATGAATTCTCCACAGTATTTGGTTTCTTAGAGGGTCTCGCCATGAGCAGGGTCCCCAAAGGACTTCCTGAAAAAGTACCTTCTAGTCCCTTGTTTATGCTCCCAGCAACGCAGGCTCCCCACTGTATTGCCAGAGCCCTGGTCACCAGCTACTGTGTCCTTGGTGGGCCTCCACGGGGAGTCTTTGATTCTGGAGCCCGGCCAAGAACAGTCCTCCACTTCCCCATGAGTGTGGCCTGGCACTTCACACCTGGTAGGACTGACCCACTGGTTTGCCTTGTAATGCGATCTTCCCCCAACCTGGAGGAGCATCGATGCGGTTCAGTTCAGGGTGAGTTGGCTGTGATGGCATTCCTGGTATGTAGAGCTAATGTTGTCAGAGTTTTAGCTTCCGCAGACGTCTCTCTGCCTCTTTCTCTCTCTCGACCTGGGATAACTGTCCACAAAACTCTTGGCTAGAAAACAGAAACATCTGCCGCCACTGGGGAGGACCTTGGCTGGATGATTTAGCAGCTGAGCAGTGATGCTGGCAGCCAATGCTCCCTGTCCTAACACAAGCAGCAGTTCAGGGAAGCGAACATATTAACGAGGGTCTCAGGAGAAGGGAGGAATCTAACAAGCCAGGAGCTGGGTCCCAGAGAAAAAATGGACAAATTTGTCCCTTGTTGACCCACTTCAGTTCCCCCCAACTCACCAACTTCAGTGAGTTAAATCCCAAGTACTGTAAATAAGGCCGACCTTTGAGAGCTCTCTGATGTCCCATTTGTACGTCCTGAGAGGCACCTGTGTGAGTTTGGATGCATTCCAGGTGGGTTTTAGTTGTGAGCTTTTTCTTGAAATTGATGTGAAAAAAGCAAAGCACACCGAGCGGCACCGCTGGGCATTGTGAAGTGCCTGCGTGGGTTTAATGTGCTTGTTTTGTTCTGTTCTGTTTTATAGCTGCATGAATACAAATCCTCGTCGCATCGCATTTTTCGGTTGAACAACATAGCGAAAGCACTTAAGTTTTTGGAAGATAGCAATGTAAGTGTTTGAAGCACATCCTGCTAACACAAGCTTGTCCTGTTAGGAAAAGGATGTCATTTGAAGTTCAGTGCTGGTCGCAAGAGAAGCGTGAGATGGGGACTGATCTAAAATGGTCAGATTAAACTAAGCTTAAATTTCACAGAAATCACTCAGATGACCCCTCTGTTGGGAACGCAGTCCCTAACTCCGTGCCCACCCACTTTACAGCCATCAGGATTAAAACTCTGATGGACGTTCAGTCGCAGAAAGGCAGAGCAGCTGACTGGCTCTCAGATATTTATAACTTAGTTCACGTTTTCTCCTTCATTCCCTTGAATAAGAGTATGGTGAGCATGTCCCAGGGTAAAACTTTCTCTTGGAACTTAGAATATGGGAGAAAAAGGGGAAGAGGGGGACTAAATGAGCCAGGGAGAAAAAAAGTATAAAATTCTCCCTATCTTGATGTAACTTTCTAGACTCCGATGAGCTTTTTCTGTGCCTGGAACTCTGCTCCACGTTCTTCACACGCGAGTAGGGGCGGCTCAGCAGGGAGGACGTTTCATCGTGCCTCAGAGCACAGTTTTATGCCCATGTCAGAGATGGGCTGCCCCACAGGACCAGCTCTGTGACTTGCAAGTTATTCAGCTTCTCTAAGCCTGAGCTTCCTCATCTCTAAAATGGGCATATTGTGAGCACTAAAGGAACTGACCTGTGAAAAGTACTCTCCATTCTCGGGATGGCCGTTATCACTCAGCAGGCCCCTGAGTTATCACCCGACATGAGATAACTAGGTATGATACCACCTTCTCCCAGCCGAGGAGGGAGAGGGGATATTTCCATAAACCAATTGGTCCCGCTTGTTTTCAGTCTGGCAAAACCAGCTGAGTTAGGAGGAACAAGAGGAGGAAAACATTGTCCCTGAAGCTCTTAACTGAAGTCTGGCTGTTAACTTTTTTATTCACCACCAAAACCAAAATGGCGGCCGGGCACCCAAGCCATGGTCTTTGGAAATATCTGCTCTTTGGGACCTTGTACTGCCTGCAATCACTACCTTCCCTCAGCCCAGTTCTCTGAGGGAACTAGGCACCTCAGGAGGGTTTTGTTCTCTAAATGGCCCTCCCAAGAGCCAGCGGCTCCCTGCTCAGCCCTGCCCTTCCCCTGTTGGGATGGTGCACCATGCTGTTCATGGCATTCCTACGAGGCAGCTCTGTCTCCTCACTTTGAAACCTCAGCTTAGAGGGCTACAGCTGTCACTTGCCATTTGGGCTTCCCCCAGGTGAAAGGGAAGGTGGGGGTGATCAAGTTGACTAGCAGCTTTGGTTCCCCTGGACTGGAATGTGTTCAGTAAAGCCACAGAAACAGAAGGAGCTGTCAGAGCAGAGGCTTAGAAGAGGAGCAGGCGAGTTCTCATGGGTGATCCATCATGCAGGACGTGTGCTCGTGATGAATGTGGACGCAGTATTGAACCTGAATTTGATCGACTGTGTTATTCACAGTATTGACAGCTTCCTTCCTGGCCTCCGACCTGCCAGTGATGAGCCTGTGTTGTCTGAATTATATTCTTGGCATCTGCCCTCAAAACAGGCTGCAGCTAGGGAACCCAGAACTCTCCCTCGATTAGGCAAGCCCAGGCCTAACTGATTGGTGTTGTCGGAAACCCATGACGAACTCAGGATCAGAGACCCATGTCAGACAGGTTCAAAAGCCTTGAGGGGAAGAGAGAGAGAAAAGAAATAGAGGAAAAAGAAAAAGGTTTTGTATGAGATGCTTTTTTCAGGTTCTCTTTCCCCAGTCTGCCAGGCAGAATTTTGCAGTGTGGACCTGATAGTGTATCTTGACTTTATTTCTCCTCTCTTTCTCCTGAAGAATGACGTTTGCTTTATTAACGTTGTTAAGAAAGAAGAAAAAAATGTGACAAACACCAGTGTTGCCTGCAAAGGCTTAAATATTTACTCTCTGGCCCTTTTTAGAGAGATCTGCAGAGCCCCAATCTGTGTCCAGTGCTTAGATTTTGTTTGTGGAATGAACTGATGACTTAGGGCAGTGATCCTCAAACCTGAACATGCGCTGGAATCACCTGGTGCACTTGTTGAAATGCAGATTTCTGGGCCCACCCACAGAGTTTTTGATTCTGTAGGCATAGGGGAGAATGAGCATTTCTAACACAGGGGTCCCAAGTGATGCAGATGCTGCTGGTCCAGATGCCAGGTTGGCCTCAGGGATTTACCAAGAGCATCATTCTGTGGTCAGAACATAGTTAAATACTTAGATAAGACCTTAGCTAAGTGTTTCTGCAAGAGGCACATTTCAACTCATCAGTGGGATATTTTCTAATGGTGCAGAAACCCTGGGTATAAACCTTATCCCAGTATACTATTTCTAATTAGCAGTCAACTCACCCACCCACCATCCATGATTGCGCATGTCGGTGCTCTGTATTTGTTCCAAGGACATGCTAAATCCAGGTGTGGTGGTGTTTGTGTAGCAGACAGACCTACCGGACATTTTCCGTCTCTCTTGGAAAAGAATGACTGAAACCTTACCAGCTATGTGATGCTGGGCATGTTATATTTCACCTCTCTGAAATTCCCTCTCCTGAACTGGAGGGACAATAGAAGTACCTGCTGATATGGTCTGGCTGTGTCCCCACCCAAATCTCACCTTGAATTGTAGCTCCCATAATTCTCTAGTGTCGTGGGAGAGACCTGGTGGGAGGTCATTGAATCAGGGGAGCAGGTCTTCCCCATGCTCTTCTCATAATAGTGAATAAGCCTCCTGAGATCTGATGGTTTTATAAAGGGGAGTTCCCCTGCACACGTTCTCTTGCCTGCCGCCATGTGAGATGTGTCTTGCTTCCCCTTCACCCTCCGCCATGAGTGTGAGGCTTCCCCAACCATGTGGGGAGTCCATTAAACCCCTTTCCTTTGATAAATTACTCAGTCTCAGGTAGTATCTTTGCAGCAATGTGAGAACGGACTAATACACCTACATCATAGGTTTATTGTGAGTATAAAATGAGTTAATATTTGTAAGGAGTTTAGAGGCTACACATGGTAAGTGCTATGTATGTGTTAATTAAATACACTTTTGCACGCTGAGTGTTCTTGAGAATGGCAGGGTAAGTAAGAAAAACAGGCTTATGCAAACACATACACACACACAGAGAACCAGAAAATAACATGTGTTATCCTCCCTGGACACCCCCCTTTAAGTTCATAAATTGCTTCCCTCCAGGTAAAACTGGTTAGCATCGATGCAGCAGAAATAGCAGATGGCAACCCTTCTTTGGTTCTTGGGCTGATATGGAACATAATCCTCTTCTTCCAGGTAAGATCATTTCCTTTCCAAAACACACAATCATGATCTTGTGTCTGCTGAGCGCCGCAGAAGAGAGTGGGGCCAGATCGAAGGAGGCAGTGAGGCTTAGTTTATGGCAGATTTTATCTTCTCTTCTCACTGAAAAAGCACCAGAAGAATCTGGTTGCTACAGTCCCTGTGATTTTAAAAGTGGTGTGAGTTCTCTAGAAGAGAATAGCCATCCTCTTGGGACTGGAAGAGTTAAATATTTACTTCAAAAAATGACTTTGTTCTAAAGTGTTGCAAGAACTAGGGAAATACTCCTGACCAAAAATGGAACTTGGTAGAGTTACTTTGCTGAAATCACTCAGTGTTCCTTAGAGACGATTAAAGAGCTTGTACTAAAGATGCCTGAGGAAGAATAACAGGCGAGACCTTATTGTTCCGTTCTTTGCAACTTCAGCCTCTAATTGGAAATGCAGATTTTATAGAGGAAGAACTGGATCTGTGATTGGAGTAAGATGATGACATTTTATTTTTATTTTATTTTTTATTATTAAACTTTAAGTTCCGGGGTACATGTGCAGAACGTGCAGGTTTGCTACATAGGTATACACGTGCCATGGTGGTTTGCTGCACCCATCAACCCATCAGAAGATAACATTTTAAACTGTGCTGAAGTTCATTTCCCTGTCAGGAGTGAGCTGGTATCTCGTTTTCTAGAGCCCACTCGCTTTTGGAATAGAAACTCGTGGTTCACTGTTTAATTACCCTCCCAAGAGTGAAAGTGATCCACCTGGGCATGATTTGCTTGGGATTTTGGCTCAATGCCTGCATTTCAGAGAAGCATGAGCACAAACAAGGTCTGGAGACAGTAGTTCCTGTTCTGGGTGAACCCTGAACTTAAAAAAAAAAAAAAAAAAGACTCTCTCTCTCTGAGCCTCAGTTTCTGTGTCTGTGAAATGGGAGCAGTGGTCATAATAGGTGGTGAGCATCAAAAGAAGCCATGTGGGCCAGGCACAGTGGCTCACGCCTGCAATCCCAGAACTTTGGGAGGCCATGGCGGCAGGGTCACTTGAGCCCAGGAGTTCAACATCAGCCCTGGAAACAGAGCAAGACCCCATCTCTACAAAAAATAAAATTAGCCAGGCATAGTGGTGTGTGCCTGTAGTCCCAGCTACTTAGAAGGCTGAGTTTGGAGGATTACTTGAGCCTGAGAGTTCAAGGCTGTAGTGAGACATGATCATGCCACTGCACTCCAGCCTGGGCAACAGGATGAGATCCTGTCTCAAAAAAAAAGAGGAAGAAGAAAATAGAAGAAGCAGGATAAGCAGCCACCATGTGTTATATGTGTGCTTCAATTACTGCTATCTGTTATTAAACTTCCTCAGAGATTCTGGAAACATCCTGAAGATGTAGTAAAAGTCAAGAACTTAAATCCACCGCCCTAGGGCTTCATTTATTTATTTAACAAATGTCTATTGAGTTTCTCCAAGGTGCCAGGTGCTGAAAGTAAAAGGCCCTGCCCTCATGACCCTTTGGGATTACAGATGAGTCAATCCTATATGGCAGAAGGTGATGCTAGAGCTCCAAGCAGGGGCAGCTAGCTCAGATGGGGGAGTGGAGTAAGGAAAACTTCCTG
This sequence comes from Theropithecus gelada, assembly GCF_003255815.1. Classification (NCBI taxonomy): domain Eukaryota; kingdom Metazoa; phylum Chordata; class Mammalia; order Primates; family Cercopithecidae; genus Theropithecus; species Theropithecus gelada. The sequence goes on along the minus strand of NC_037675.1, from coordinate 96,689,498 downwards.
GAAGAAGTGACACCAGAGCTGGGTTTTGAAGGATGAGTAGGAGTATGCTAGATATCCTACTCATCCTTCAAACTAAGTTAGACTTAACCTACTGTGTGTGTGAATTGCCTAAGAGTGGTATTGAAACAGATTCTGATTCTAACAGCTCTGGTGTAGAGCCTAGGGTTCGGCATATCTTACAGAAGTCCTCATGAGAGGAGTTCACGGAGGGAAGGGACATGGAGGCAGCAAGGGCAGGATGAGCAGAGGCAGTGGGGCTTGAAAGAGCTCCGTGAAGTCTGGGAGTGATGGGCAGTGAGAGGAAAGGGGTGGTCGAGTTGAGTCAGGAAGACCTGGTACGAAGTGCTGGCTGGAGCTGGAAAGATTCCAGGAAAAGATAGTCCTCCCTGTGTAGTGTAATTACGGGCACCACAAGCCACAGGAAATGGCCAGGCCATCGCAAGTACTGCCTGTCCCCTGCCACAGCCATCAGGAAAGGTTTCTCGGCATTCAGAGAACCAATTCTGCATGAGCGGTTCCCTCCAGCCACGGTTCATGTGGCCACCCGCCAGACAAGGTGGGTCTGTTGCTGAGAGGGTGGGTCTGTTGCTGGGGTCTGAAATGCCATTTTCCTTCCAGATTAAGGAGCTCACAGGCAACCTCAGCAGAAACTCTCCATCTTCCAGCTTGTCCCCTGGCTCAGGAGGCACAGACTCAGACTCATCCTTCCCACCCACACCCACTGCAGAGAGGAGCGTGGCAATATCCGTGAAAGACCAGAGGAAGGCCATCAAAGCCCTGTTGGCGTGGGTGCAGAGGAAAACGAGAAAGTAAGCTGCAGCCCCTCTCCCCGCGCCACTTCATTTAACCAGCTGCTTTCAGGCAGAAGAAAGGAGAACTAGTATGTATTAAGGTGCCAGTTATGTATGTGCCCATTGCTTCATATAGAATATCAGAACAAGGGGGACAGTCGCGGTGGCTCACACCTGTAATCCTAGCACTTTGGGAGGCTGAGGCAAGTGTATCACCAGGTCAGGAGATCAAGACCATGCTGGCTAACACGGTGAAACCCTGTCTCTACTAAAAATACAAAAAATTAGCCGGGCGTGGTGACGGGCACCTGTAGTCCCAGCTACTCGGGAGGCTGAGGCAGGAGAATGGCGTGAACCCGGGAGGCGGGGCTTGCGGTGAGCTGAGATTGCGCCACTGCACTCCAGCCTGGACGACAGAGCGAGACTGCATCTCAAAAATAAATAAATAAATAAATATCAGAACAGGAAGCACTGCATTTTTTGGGTTTTGCAGTACACACAAAATGCAGTTGGCAGAATGTTTGGTTTGCATAAAGCTGATGAGAAGATTTGAATACAGATCAGAGGGACTTTCATCATGTTGTCTCCCAAAACGGGCATGTCTCTTGGATTCTAATGACTTGTATGCATTTAAGCTTCAGGGTGTCTTCCAGAGTCTGTACCTACTTTAAAGATAGTAATAATAAAGGCTGTAACATACTCAAAGTTAGGTCGGATCTTCCAAAATCGAGACGGAACTGGAGCCAAGTTCCGGCCCTGAGTCACCCCACGCCAGCGGCAGAGTGATTTGAGCAGTTTTGTATCAGGCCTTTTTACCAGTAGCAGCCCACAGTCCCCGGGCCATGGGCACACATGCCAGACCAGTGTGGTGGAAACCTAACCAACTTGGGGCTACCCCAGCTCCTCAACATGCAGACTGGTTGAGATCCTGGTAAATCATTTACTTTTCAAAGCCCCAACTGCAAATGGTATCCTATCACTCACTGCCTTCCAGGACAATTAGGCGAAATCCATGAAATCCATGAAAGAGCACCTTGCACAGTGCCAGCCCATATTAAGCACGTCACAAATATTGATTCCTTTCTCCCCTATGTGTGGAAATAAAAGAGGGAAGAGAGGCTGGACCTTTAGAGTTTTGATGGAGAGATCACACGGGGTAGATTGAAACTGACAAATGTGAACCACCATTAAATGTTGTTTACATAGAAACCAACCAAAAAAGGGTTCATTGTCAGGGGTTAGGGTAGAAGGACAGTGTAACTATAAGGGAGAGGAAGTGTCTTGGGGTGATGGGACAGTTCTGTTTCTCTGTTGTGGTGGTTACATTAATCTGTACACCACCCCCATGAAAATTAACACCTGTGAAAATGTGAAATTCAAATGCAGTCTATAGCTTAATTAATAATTATCTTGGACCAATGTTGGTGTTCTGGTTTGGATAACATACCCTGGTAGCATAAGATGCTGTCACTGGAGGAAGCTGAGGAAACATTAGGGACTCTCTGTACTGTGCTTGCAACTTCTTTTGGGTCTTAAATAATTTCTAAATAAAAAGGTGCTTGGGTTTTTTTTTTGTTGTTGTTGTTGTTTTAAGAGAGTTCGTTGACCACGGTTGAGGGATTGGTGGAGTCACAGGATGGATTCTAAAGGAAATTAGTGCCTGGCAGGATTCTGTCCTCTTTTGTCCTTCACTTTTACTTTTAAAAATTGAGGCAGCCTCCATTTTACAAAATAGAATGAAAGCTCTCTGCCCCCACTTTTACAATGATGCTTTTATTTCTGTTACTGATAATAGTAGCTGTCATTTAGTGAGTGGCTTTCTTGGGCTCCCAACGTTGCATATTAGGTTGACCCTATGACATGGCCATTCTTCTGGGGCCAGGCTTGACTTTCCCCACAAAAGCCCCAGCAAGTTCACTGTGTGGAGTTTGAGGCTCAGAGAGCTCGTTGGCTTGCCCAAGGCCATGCACTAGAAGCACAGGGGACAGCTGAGGTACAAACTTGTGTCTTGCTGGTTCCATTTTTATGGCCCAGCACGTCCTTGTTATGTTTTCAATGTCACTGATACAAGTACTGGTCTATACAGTTGGTCCTTTATGTGTCTGGGAACTGGGGAACCCAGGGCCCTGTTTCGCCTCTTTGTTCGATGTATACCGTCCTACTCCATTTGGCTGGAAATGGAAATGTGAGTGGTTCAGGGCAGCTCTCCCACGCTCAGGGACCAAGGCATCTTCACCTGGCGAGATGGGCGGCTCTGCCCCACTCAGAAACCCACGCAGCTGCTGCGTGCTGACCTTGTTCCTTTGAGTCTGTTTCCTAACCAGCAACCTGGCTGCCGCTGCTGTGTCTCCTTCAGGTATGGCGTGGCGGTGCAGGACTTTGCGGGCAGCTGGAGGAGTGGGCTGGCTTTCCTGGCCGTGATTAAGGCCATTGACCCCAGCCTAGTGGACATGAAACAGGCCCTGGAAAATTCCACACGAGAAAATCTGGAGAAGGCCTTCAGCGTCGCACAGGATGCCCTGCACATCCCCAGGCTCCTGGAGCCAGAAGGTAGCAGTGGTTCTCTCTTTCTTTCTAATAATTTTTTTTTTTTTACAAATGTACCACTTGCCGTCCCATGTAGAAAATCTGGAAAATACAGAAAAATCTAATGAAGATTTTGTCTACTGTATTTCTACCACTCAGATCATACGGATATTTTTCCAATATTTTATATGCCTCTAATTGTATTTTTACATAATTGGTATCATTTACTGTATGTATAATTTTGTGCATTTTTATTTAACATTATGTCATAAGTATTTTACATACTGCTACAATGTATTATTATATATTTTTATTGGCTGCATAATAGTTCATCTAGTGGGCATAGTCAAATGTACTTAGTGGCCAGGTGTGGCTCACACATGTAATCCCAGCACTTTGGGAGGCCGAGGCGGGTGGATCACCTGAGGTCAGGAGTTCGAGACCAGCCTGGCCAACATAGTGAAACCCCATCTCTACTAATAATACAAAAATTAGCTGGGTGTGGTAGCACAGTTTGTAATGTAATCCCAGCTACTCAGGAGGCTGAGGCAGGAGAATCGCTTGAGCCCAGGAGGCAGAGGTTGCAGTGAGCTGAGATCGTGCCATTGCACTCTGGCCTGGGTGACAGAGCCAGACTGTCTCCAAAAAAAAAAAAAGTACTTAGCTCTTTCACTATTGGTAGACATTTAGGTTGTTTCTGAAATATTTCCTTTTATATGTAACAACATCACAGTGAACATCTTACTAAATAAAGCTCGATGTGCATCCCAGATTATTTCCTTAAGGACCAGGTTTCATTAGCAGAATGACACAGGAGAAGAGTCCATGCCTGTTTAAATGGTTTGGCTGTCTCTGTGAAGTTGCCTTCCACGTGGGTTAGGCTAACGTAGGACTCCCTGTACCATATGTAGTCTGCCTGGTTCACCGTCCTTGCCCATGGAACCAGCAGTGAGCTGGCTGCTCGCTGTGGAAGGGACTAAAACAGCAAGGAAGAAGGGACAGAATTTGGGGAATAAGAAGCCCTAGATTCTATATCCTTGCTTCTCTGTTCTTCAGCCAGCTGTGAGATTTCAGTCAAATGATTCACCCTCTTTGAGCCTAAAGTTCCTCAAGTGGCAAATAAAGAGAAAAAACCCTCAATGATCTTTGGGATTCTTCCCCATCAGGCATCCGGGAATACTATTGAAAGCGTGTGTGGTTTGTATCTCTTGCTAATTCCTGTGTCTCTCTCGACAGACATCATGGTTGACACACCGGATGAGCAGTCTATCGTGACTTACGTGGCACAGTTTCTAGAACGTTTTCCAGAGTTGGAAGCCGTATGTTTGCTTTTCTTACCTTTAATTCAGACACCATACATTTCCATCTGTTGGCCATCAGACAAAGCAGGGACGTGGGCAGCGTTGCTCTGTATAAGTAGCAGTCAAAATCTCCAGTTGCTCCCAAGTCCCTTGAGCACGGCCTTACCACATTTTAATTTCAGAATGATAGCAGTCCCACCTCATATGCAGGGGATACAGTTCAAGACCCCCAGTCAATGCTTGAAACCTTGGATAGTACCGAACCCTATATATACCATTTTTTCATTTTTTTCCTATACATACGTACCTACGATAAAGTTTAATAACTTAGGCATAGAAAGAGATTAACAACAACTAATAGTTACATAGAACAATTATAACCATGGGCCAACATCATTACTTTTGCAGTTTGGGGCCATTATTAAGTAAAATAAGGGTTATGTGAACACAAGCCCTTTGATATCATGACGGCTGATCTCTGATCATCCAGACAGCTACTGAGTGAGTGATGGATGGGTAGCATAGACGGCGTGGATACGCTAGACAAAGGAACGAGTCAAGTCCCAGGCAGGACAGAGAAGGATGGTGAGAGATTTCATCCCACTACTCAGATCAGCACGCCATTTGAAACTTAGGAATTGTTTATTTCTGGAATTTTCCATTTAAGGTTTTCAGACCACAGTTGACCATGGGTGACTGAAACCTCGGAAAGCAAAACCTCAAATAAGGGTGGAACTATTTATATGTAACATGCGTTAAGTTTCAAAGCAGGATGGAAAGTGACGCCTCTCACAAACCTCTTCCCATGACGAACTTTATTAAGATTATAAAAGATGCTTACTTATAAAATGGATCTGCTTCTTGATTTTTTTAGATGTCAGATGGAACATGTTAGCATCTACCAGATTTTTATCAGTGTTAAAAATCATAAAAGACAATGATCATTGAAAAGCCTGCCTTACTTTGGGAGGCCAAGGCGGGCGGATCATGAGGTCAGGAGATTGAGACCATCCTGGCTAACACGGTGAAACCCTGTCTCTACGGAAAATATAAAAAATTAGCCTGTGGTGGCAGGCGCCTGTAATCCCAGCTACTCGGGAGGCTGAGGCAGGAGAATGGCGTGAAACGGAGAGGCAGAGCTTGCAGTGAGCCGAGATCACGCCACTGCACTCCAACCTGGGCAACAGAGCGAGACTCTGTCTCAAAAGAAAAGAAAAACCTGAATTTTTATTTTCAGAATTCCAGATTATACTTGGTGACAGAGTTTTTTTGGGCACAGAATCAGACCTTTTAGAAATTGTCCTGGCCCTGTTGAACTCCCACCCAGCCCATGCACAACCGCGAGCTGATAATAATGACAGCAATGACAGCCTTTTCTTGAATCCTTTAGTAATTGACTGAACCCTTGCCCCTGGCTTAGGGGACTCAGAAATAAACTAGATGGCTGAGGTCCCTGGCCTTGTGGAGGTTTGTTCTAGTAAAGGAAACAGTTATAAGTCAGCAAAAACATAACTTCGGGTAGTTATGAGTACCAGACAGAAAAAAAGAAAGCATAAAGGGTTAAAGGATGCTTGCAGGAGAGGGGAGCTGCTTTTCTAGCTGGCTGCCTTGCCCCTGTGTCTCTGGGCTGCCTGCCATTCCTGCAATCCAGCATGGCTCAGTATCATAATCCTCTTTTATAAACGAAAATAAGCATCTCAAAGAGGCTTAAAGACCTCTCCATAGTCACTCAGCTACCACGCACAGAGCTGGGGTTTGGCCCCTCTGTGTTTCCAAAGTTCAGGCTCTTGGTTCCCTTATAACATGCAGCTGAAACTGGGGCTCCCTTTTGTACAGAAGAGCTTCCCAGGATCCTCCATGCCGGGGCTTTCATCCTGGCCCCCACCTGTGTGTGTGTTTCCTGCCTGTCCCTGCACCACATATGGACGCCTTACAGGGTGCTTTGGAAGTAGGAATTCCTGGGCTGGACTGCCAGTTCTCCACTTGGAGCTGTGTGACCTCAGGCTGGCGACTTGACCTCTCTGATACACATCTGTATCGAATGTGTATCTATTGAATGTGTGTCATCTGTAAAATGGAACTATGACCCACATTTCGGGGTTATGTGAAGAATAAACAGTTATGTGAAGTACCTAGTACTGTGCCTGGAACAATGGTGGATGGTTAGCAAATAATGGTGACTTGATCAATGGGTATAAAGTTACGGTTACATAGGAGGAATCAGTTCTGGTGTTTCTATTGCACAGCAAGATGACTATAGTTAATCATAATGTAACCAGTGACTCACATCTATAATCCAACATTTTGGGAGGCTGAAGCGGGAGGATTGCTTGAGCCCAGGAGTTAAAGACCAGCCTGGGCAACAAAGCGAGACCCCATCTCTACAAAAAAGAAAGAAAGAATAATATACTGTGTATTTCAAAATGTCTAAAAGAGAAGATTTTAACTGGTTTCGTTACGAAGAAATGATAAATATTTGAGGAGACAAATGTATTGAGTTCTCAGATTTGATCATTTTACAACGTATACATGTTTTAAAATATCACATTATACTCCATAAATATATATATAATGATTATTTGTCAATTAAAAATTTAAACAAAATCAAAAGAAAGGGATCTGGCCCTGCCAATACCTTGATTTTAGTCCATTGAGGCCTGTTTTGGATTTCTGATGTCCAGAACCGTAACATAACACGTTTTTGTTGTTTTAAGCAAAAAAAAAAAAAAAAAAAAAAAGGAGTGATTATTATTTTGCAATTCAATTTTCCTGGCCTGTTACTGTATTTTGAAATACTAGGCATTGGGGCTTTCATTCGCCCTGAACTCTTAATCTGTAGTCAGAGTTAGAAATCAACTAAAACATACGGTATTTGACTGAGTCAAAGCCACAGCTAAAATTGAGCAAATCTGACACAGATCTCCCCAATGCTGAGGTCAGAAACTGCAGATGGGAAAAGATTGAGCCAGAAATAATATCTGGAGAAAGTCATCCTGGTTCCTAGAACATGGTGCATCATTGCAGAACAGTCTGTTTACATCTACGGGGGAATACACATGAGAATTCACAGCTTATCCAGGCACACAGTGAACTTAACAATTCTGCTGAGTTAGTTCATTTCAGTAAACATTTGTTGGGCCCTGACCACGTACCACACATTGTTGCTAGCTTTCTGGCCCAGCAAATGGTTTCTTTTGGTAAATGTGCCATATGCATTTGAAAAAAATGTGTCTTATGCAGTTAAAGAATACTCGTATTCTTTAATATGCTGTTAATATGTTAATATGCTGTTCTAATATTCTATATTTATACTGATTTTTCCTGCTTTCCTGATCAATTAATGTAGGAGAGAAATGTTAAAAAAAAATCTCCAACTATGATTGTGAATGTATTTCTCCTCTTGGTTCTGCCAGTTTTTGTTTTATATATGTTGATGCTATGCTGTTAAGTGCATAGACACAATTTATTATATCTTCCTGATGACCTGATTGCTTTATTTTTATAAAATTTCCCACTGTCTCGAAGTGTGCTTTGTCTGATATGAATATAGCCGTAGCAGCTTTCTTACGATTAGTGCTTGTGTGATACTTTTTCCATTTTTTTCCTTTCAGTGTATGTATACTTATATTTAAAGTATGTCTCTTATGAACAGTATACAGTTGGGTCTTGTATTTATACTTAATCAGTATGTTTTTCATACATTTATGTGGATTTAATCTAGCATCTTGGTTATTGTTTTCCATTGGTCTGATATATTCTATACTCTATTGTCTTTCCTTCTTAACTTTTTGGGGATTATTCAAGAATTTCTTTTGTATACATTTATTCCCTTTATTGGTTTTTTAACCACATCACCTTGTTTTATCTTTTTAGTAGCTGTTCTAGTGATTATAATACTCATCTTTAACATACATCGGCTTACCTTAAATTAATATACTACTTCTAGTACAATGCATATTTTACATATTTTTATATATTTTATATATATCACATATATAATTTTACTCACTTCATCTCCATTATTTTTGCTACTATATTGTCATTTACTTCTACACATGTTTTAATCCTCAATACTTTGCTATTTTTGCTTTAAATAGCTAGTAGGCTTTTTAAGAAAACTTTGAAGTAGTCTTTTATATTGACCATGTATTTACCGTTTCCAGTACTGTTCATTCCCTCCTTTAGGCTTTATATCTGAGATTGTGTTCTTTGAGCCTGAATAACTATTTTTTTTTTTGTATTGCTTGTAGCATAGATTAGTTATTCTAGAGTCTTTGCTTGCGAATTCCAACTCTGGGTCATATATGGGTCTATATCTAGTGATTATTTCTTCTCTTGATTGTGGATTTCGTTTTCCTGCCTCTTCATGTCTTGTAATTATTTTATGTCCAACTTGGTATATAAAAGAATGATAGAGGTTGAAGTAGACGTCATTTTTTTTCCCTCAGGAAATATAGCGCTTTCCCAAGCAAGTGCGTAAGATGAGGGGCTGTTGTTTTGATCGTATCAGTCAATAGGAGCTGTGTTGCAGTTTTATTTAATTTCTTCTCTCTGGTTTTAAATGATTTGAGACTGAAGTCAGTTCACTCTATCAGTGCATTGGGAGTCAAGTGCTTCTGTACCACAAAGTCATTTTCTGCTTTTCAGCCCTGCCCCCAGCTGGCTCTTACACAGCACAATTCCCTGTGTGGATGAAGAGAATTGCTTGTGTGTTTGGAGTCCTTCCACATTCACTCTCTCATACCAGTCCACACAATCAATAAAGATTTGGCTGACCTTTCCTTATCTCAGGTGGATTAGCTCTTCTCCAAAGCCATACCCAGACTAGGCAATATGGTCCTCAAGCGTGAAGTGGCTGACAATCTCTGCTCACTTTAGAAGGGATTATCCTTCTTTAGAGCTTGGTTTATTGAGATTCCTTACATCCATAGCTTTTTTAAAAAACATGGTGTTTTGTATTTCTTGTTTATCTGATGTTTTCATATTTCAGCAGGAACAACCATTACCTCTTAGAACACTTTGCATTGGTTTGAAGTGGCTTTTTCCATTTTTGTTTCTGTTTTGGGAAAGGTGGATGTGGGTTGTACTTAAACCCTCTTCTTATTCATGTTGCTCTGTGTTTTTTTGTTGTTGTTATTCTTTTTTTTTGGCAGGAAGATATTTTCGATTCAGATAAAGAAGTTCCTATTGAATCCACTTTTGTTCGCATCAAAGAAACTCCTTCTGAACAGGAGAGCAAAGTCTTCGTTCTGACTGAAAATGGGGAGCGTACCTACACTGTTAACCACGAAAGCAGCCACCCACCACCCTCCAAAGTCTTTGTCTGTGACAAGCCCGAGAGCATGAAGGAATTCCGCCTGGATGGTGTTTCCAGCCATGCACTGTCAGACAGCTCCACCGAGTTCATGCACCAGATCATTGACCAGGTTCTGCAAGGGGGCCCAGGCAAGACCAGCGACATCAGTGAGCCATCTCCAGAATCCTCCATTTTATCATCCAGAAAGGAGAGCGGGAGGTCCAACTCTTTGCCAATCAAGAAGACAGTTCACTTTGAGACTGACACCTACAGGGATCCTTCCTACAGTAAGAACCTGTCCCTTTGCTTTGAAGGGAGCCCGAGAGTGGCAAAGGAATCATTGAGGCAGGATGGACATGTCTTGGCAGTTGAGGTTGCTGCGGAGAAGGAACAGAAACAGGAGTCCTTGAAGATTCCAGAATCCTCCTCTGACAAGGTCCCTGGTGACATTTTTTTGGCAGAGGGCACGATCAATAATTCTCAGTCTTCCTCCTATAATGGCGCTTTAGAGAGTACAGCCCGCCACGATGAAGAAAGTCACTCTCTTTCGCCCGCAGGAGAAGATACTGTGATGGCCGATTCCTTCGAGATCAAGGTTAACCTGATGACCGTAGAAGCTTTAGAGGAGGGAGACTATTTTGAAGCCATCCCATTAAAAGCCTCGAAATTTAACAGCGACCTAGTAGATTTTGCTTCTACCAGCCAGGCTTTCAACGAAGTTCCTTCACCTCATGAGACAAAACCTGACGAGGATGCTGAGGCTTTTGAGAATCATGCTGAAAAACGAGGTAAAAGGAGTACTAAATCTGCTCACAAAAAGAAAGATTCTCCAGAGCCTCACGGTAAGACAGACAAACATGAACCTCACCAGGACTCTGGAGAAGAAGCTGAAGGCTGTCCTTCAGCCCCAGAAGAGACGCCAGCGGATAAAAAGCCAGAGGTGCATGAAAAGGCCAAGAGAAAGTCCACCCGTCCTCATGATGAGGAAGAGGGAGAAGACGATGACCTCCAGGGTGTGGGCGAGGAATTATCTTCCAGCCCCCCAAGCAGCCGTGTCAGCTTGGAGACCCTTGGGAGTCACAGCGAAGAAGACCTGGATTTCAAGCCCTCCCCACCCCTCTCAAAGGTTTCCGTCATTCCCCACGACCTCTTCTATTTCCCACACTATGAGGTTCCCCTGGCTGCAGTTTTGGAGGCTTATGCAGAAGACCCAGAGGATCTAAAAAACGAAGAAATGGATCTCGAAGAGCCAGAGGGCTGTATGCCAGACCTGGACCCCAGGGAGGAGGAGGCCGGTGGCTCTCAGAGCAGCTCCAGTTCCTCGGTGCCAGGCGAGAGCCTCCCCAGTGCCAGTGACCAGGTGCTGTGTCTCAGCAGGGGTGGTGCGGGTACCACACCAGCCTCGGAACCCGCTCCTCCGGCCCCCCATGAGGACCACCAGCAAAGGGAGACCAAAGAGAATGACCCCATGGACAGCCATCAGGTACTCAACCGTGGGATTTGGGAATCCTGGGTACTGCCTGGGAAACTTGACAGTTCTTGGTCTGAAGCTCAGCTTCCTGCTCCATAAAATAGCGATGAGGGGGCTTCCCTCGGGACTCCCATGGTGCAAAATTCAAAGAGGCACCCACTGTGAGGCTCAGGCAAATGCAGGGTTGGCACCCGAGAGTGAGTACCTCCTGAAATCCGGCATATGGGCACTTCAATGGCTTTCCCCCAGTCCTGGCCCTACACACAGGGATGCTCTGAGGATCAAGTGAGGTCACCTCTGAGGGTCCAGCAGAGGAGGAGCAGAAATGATTTCAAAAGCAGTCATTGTCGCAGGGCAAGGGTTGGAAAAGTAACCGTTGTGTACTATTCTCAGTACCTGGGTGGTGGGATCAGAAGAGCGCATCTCCCTTATCCTGTTTACACACCCATTTCTAACACAGAAACCAAAGATTAGTGCCCAACAGGCAAAGGTCCTTTAAAAATCAAGAAAGCTCACCACCACTGATCATTAGAGAAATGCAAATCAAAACCACAATGAGATTCCATCTGACACCAGTAAGAATGGCGATGGTGTCAGGAAACAATAGGTGCTGGCGAGGCTGTGGAGAAATAGGAATGCTTTTACACCATTGGTGGGATTGTAAATTAGTTCAACCATTGTGGAAGACAGTGTGGTGATTCCTCAATGTGATTTCAGAACCAGAAATACCATTTGACCCAGCAATCCCATTACGAGGTATATGCCCAAAGGAATATCAATCATTCTGCTCTAAAGACATATATGCACACATATGTTTGTTGCAGCACTATTTACAATAGCAAAGACATGGAACCAACCCAAATGCCCATCAATGATAGACTGGAGAAAGAAAATGTGATATATATATATATATATATATATACACACACACACACACACACACACCATGGAATACTATGCAGCCATAAAAAAGAATGAGTTCATACCCTTTGCAGGGACATGGATGAAGCTGGAAGGCATCATTTTCAGCAAACTAACACAGGAACAGAAAATCAAACACTGCATGTTCTCACTCATAAGTGGGAACTGGACAATGAGAACACATGGACACAGGGAGGGGAACAACATACAATGTCGGGGGGTGGGAGGCTAGGGGAGGGAGAGCATTAGGACAAATACCTAATGCATGTGGGCCTTAAAACCTAGATGATGGGTTGATGGGTGCAGCAAACCACCATGACACATGTATGTCTGTGTAACAAACCTGCACACTCTGCACATGTATCCCAGAACTTAAAGTAAAATTAAAAAATAACAAAAAGGAAAAAAAGCCAATAAAGGAAGAAACAAACTAACAAAAAGTCCTTTAAAACTCAAGGCTGGAGTCAGCCTTCATGACCCCATTGCCCAGGTACTGAGAATAGTGTACTCACAGTCGGGTACTGCAACCAAGGGAACCTCATAGTGCGGGAAATAGAAGAGGTTGTGTTGTGGGGAATGATGGAAGCCTTTGAGAGGGGTGGAGAGGGCTTGAAATCCAGGTCTTCTTCACTGTGACTCCCAAGGGTCTCCAAGTTGACACGGCTGCTTGGGGGGTTGGAAGGTAATTACCCCAAGCTTCAGCATCATGCAATGTACCTACATAACAAACTGGCACATGTATCCCCCAAATCTAAAATAACAATTGAAAAACAAATACATATATATATATATATATATATAAAATTTTTTATTATACTTTAAGTTCTGGGATACATGTGCAGGACATGCAGGTTTGTTACATAGGTATATGTGCGCCATGGTGGTTTGCTGCACCTATCAACCCATCATCTACATTAGGTATTTCTTCTAATGCTATCCCTCCCCTAGCCCTCCACCCCCACAGTCCCCTGTGTGTGATGTTCTCTCATAACTTACCACTAACATAGGCATTAGAACGTTTAAAAAAAAAAAAAAAGTCATCGTAGCTAACATCTAGCATGCACTTAGTGAACACTAACCTGTTCTTCTGCAGTAACTTAGGAGAAACAGAAGAAGCCCTCATGTTTGACTCCAGTTTTGATTTTTTAAAGGACTTTGCCTCATGGGCACTAATCTTTGGTTTCTGTGGTTTGAAATGGGTGTGTAAATAGGATAAGGGGACATGCACTCTTCTGAGCTTGAGCAGCTGGTCACATTCTTATCTGCCACTTGTGTGCCCACTTCATCTGGCCCAGCAGCTCATGAAGGGCCACTGGAGTGATCAGTGAAGGGGGGTGCCTGGGCCTGGCCTGATGGGGAGGCTCCTCCTGTAGATGCCACGTTAGTAAGTGCTTCTCCCTGCTGCAGCACTCGGGGATCCAGGAGGTGAGTCCGAAACTGCATTGGCCATGCCCTGCTGGATATAGTACACACAGGGCATCCAGGGCAAGACAGTCAGGGAGGAGAAGGGCCTGGGCTCAGCCTCTCCAGCCCCTCCATGAGCTCACCTGCTTACTCATCCAACCCCATGGAAAGTGACGCATCTGGCACTGCCGGGAAGATAAAAGAAAGAAGGAAAATCCTGCCTTCAGTGTCTGATGTGGGAGACAGAGTCCCCTGTAACTGTACTATGAGAGAATGTGGCCTCAGCCATAAGAGATGGGCCCAGCAAAGGGATTCAGGGGTTCAACAGAAAGAGGCTCCCACCCAGATCTTGAAAGGCTGCATGGGGGTTTTGGGGACCCTAGAACTGGGGAGGGAGTTCTGGGTGGAGGGACTAAGGGTAGAAGTCCCCTAAGCACAGAAGCCAGGTGGGAAAGTGACCAGCTATTTCAGATTGCATTGGCTCTACCTCTATCTGAGACCCTTCCCCAGTCTCTCACTGTCCCTCCTCCCCAGCTCAGCTTGCAAAGGGATGACCCTAAAACACAGGTCCCATCTTATCACTTCCTGACTCCTGCTCCAGAATCAGTTCTAAAGTTCTTAGCATGAACTCCAAGACTCTTCCCACTCTAACCTGGCCACCCACCCCTCTTTGTCTCCCTCCCCTCCAGCCAAGCCAGCATCCTCCCAGACCCCCAGACATCCAGGCTCTCCTCTGCCTCCAGGTGTCATTGGGCTGGTCCCACCATCTGGGCAAGCAGTTATTCACCCTTCAAAGCCAATGCAAATGGCACCTCATCCCAGAAGCGCTCCCACCTCCTCCCCAGGCAGGGCCATTGCTCCCTCCCTATAGCTGGTCACATTTTCGACCGTCTCTCCTTGAGTGCTTACCTGATTTCCGTGGACTTTGTTTTTCTCTCCCGTGAGAGAGTGGACATTTGTGTATTGATCTTTGGATGCTGGAGACCAGCACAGTGCCTGACAGGGCCTGCCAATGGAGGGGACAAAGGTTTATTACACGATGGTTTCGGGGGCTTACAGCAATTGGAAGGTAAATGAAATACTGAGACACATGACAAAGCTCTGGCTCGTCAGAGCCCAGTGAGGGGCCCAAAGGACTGGGGCTGCTTGAAGGATTAAGAGAGCCTTGCATCCTGCAGGAGCTACCGAAAAAAGTTGGGTTCAAGTAGCCTTTTTAAAGTCTAAAAGTTTATTGATAATTGAGTAGTTGGGGTGAATGAGTGGGGTAGAAGACCTAGAAGATTCGTTGAGCCAATAAAGAGAGTAAGGGAAATTAGTCTAAGGGATCAGGTTCGTCCTAAAAGACACTTAGGATTTTAGCTAGGCCAGAAGTCAGGGGCTGGTTTTATTCAGTTTGCCAAATCTGAGCAATGAGGAGTGGCTGCCTAAGCCCTAGGAGAAGCAGCATCCTCAGGCCAAGGGCCACACAGGCAGGGCTGCGCACTCTGTGTTTGCCAACCATGGAATGGACGGGAAGAGGACTGGATGGCTCTGCAGGTGCCAGGGACCACGCCTGCCATCTTCCCCTTCTTCCCCCAGGGAGAGGAACCCAGTCCCCCACTCGCTCCCACGGCCTCCTGTGTGCTGAATTCTCTGAAGTCAGCCCCGCCGCCATGCAGGTGCTTCCTGCAGGAGGCCATGAAAATCCAGCAGGGTTAGAAATATCCTCCAGTGAGATCTGGCCTTGTTGTCCGCAGATTGAGGGGCAACACAGCTGAGGCCACAATCTGTTATGGCCAGAAAGCTCTTGCAGGACAAAAGAAAGAGGACTGAGTGGGTGGTGGGGAGAGCCTGAGTTGCATCTCAGCCCCTCTGTTTAAAATGCTGGGTGCAGTGGCTCACGCCTGTAATCCCAGCACTTTGGGAGGCCGAGGCGGGCGGATCACAAGGTCAGAAGATAGAGACCATCCAGGCTAACACAGTGAAACCCCGTTTCTACTAAAAATACAAAAAATTAGCCGAGTGTGACGGCACGTGCCTGTAGTCCCAGCTGCTCCGGAGGTTGAGGCAGGAGAATCACTTGAACCCGGGAGGCGAAGGTTGCTGTGAGCCAACACCGCACCATTGCACTCCAGTCTGGGCGACAGAGTGAGACTGTCTCAAAAAAATAATAATAATAAACTAAAATGATTAATTAGCGGCTTGCATCCTCCCTCCTGGCCTATTGGATGTGGCCTGTGAAAATACAAATATGGCATTTTTTCTCGAATGCTTTCCTTCCAGCAATTGCCAAAAGCAGAGGGTGCATGTGTCCAGCACTTGTGATTGAAAGAGCCCTAGGTTGCAATGGTTGAATCAGCAGATCTAGATTTGATCTCCGTCTTACATGGATCTCACGCTTGGTGAGAGCGTGGGCAGATGAGCTCCCTTGGGTACTATGTGGGAATGAAATCAACACCGTCTGCCTCACGTGGCTGCAGTCTGCTGCCTCCCCTCCCCAGCAAGCACTGCCCACTGATCCCAAGTCCACCTTGCAATTTGCTCCCAAGTGGAGCCCTTGCCTCAATCCGTGTGGGTGAGCGTAGGGAGAGGGTACAGCCCATTTGATGAGGAGCCCAAGGTGAGGTCTGGGAGTCTTGCCTCCTGGCAGAGAGGAGATGGGATGGAGCATTTCTCTGATACCTTGCCTTCCTTTAAAAAAAAAATAAAAAGAGGCTGGGAGCGGTGGCTCACTCCTGTAATCCCTGTACTTTGGGAGGCCGAAGTGGGTGGATCACCTGAGGTCAAGAGTTCGAGACCAGGCTGGCCAACATGGAGAAACCCTGTCTCTACTAAAAATACAAAAATTAGCCAGGCATGGTGGCAGGTGCCTGTAATCCCAGTTACTAGAGAGACTGAGGCAGAAAAATCACTTAAACCCGGGAGGCAGACGTTGCAGTGAGCCGAGATCACGCCACTGCACTCCAGCCTAGGAGACAAGAGCAAGACTCCATCTCAAAAAAAAAATAAAAAAGATATTTTTCTAGCCAAAGGGACTAGAAAATGGCAATTTTTTCTTCTGGTCTTGAAAAAATACATAAGCCCTCTGCTCGTTTC
This sequence comes from Theropithecus gelada, assembly GCF_003255815.1. NCBI lineage: Eukaryota > Metazoa > Chordata > Mammalia > Primates > Cercopithecidae > Theropithecus > Theropithecus gelada. The sequence goes on along the minus strand of NC_037675.1, from coordinate 96,672,713 downwards.
ACCTTTCAGAAATGGTGGCATTTGACCATTGATGAGGGCAGCCTGTGAGACTATCATTTCAGATTGCTAAGCGCAGCTTTTCATTCCTGCATGGAGCTTTGTTCTCCTGGGGCACAATGGCCTGGCCACTCTAATGCTCTTATTCTGACACCTGTTGAACAGGTTCTTCCAGCCCCTGAAAGAATTCTTGAGAGGTGGCTCCAACAATGACCATGCTCCTGCATTTCACTCGGGAGCCTTGCTGACAGGTTTCAGAGTGCCTGGTGCAGACAGAGGCCAAAGAATCTTCGTTACCAGATATATGCTAGACATGTTGCATTACCATCCATCTTTGGCCAAAGGCACAGTGAAGATGGCATCCTGAAAACACTACACCTGCCTGTGTGCCTCTCCAAACCTATAGGCCACCTTTGCACCCTTTGGCCCACCTAGCTTCCTGGATTTATTCCTTTGTTTAAATGGATAATGATTGTGAAGGATTCAGCCACTGCTCACTGTAAGAGCCCTTCTCTTCCTCTCTCTTCCTTCCTTCCTTCCTTTTCTTTCTTTCTCTTTCTTTCTTTCTTTCTTTCTTTCTTTCTTTCTTTCTTTCTTTCTTTCTTTCTTTCTTTCTTTCTTTCTTTCTTTCTTTCTTTCTTTCTTTCTTCCTTCCTTCCTTTCTTTCTTTCCTTTCTTTTCTTTCCTTTCTTTTCTTTCCTCTCTTTCTTCTCTCCTTTTTTCTATCCTTTATTTTTCTTCTTTCTTTTTCTTCTCCTTTCTTTCTTCTTCCTCCTCCTTCTTCCTTCTCCTTCTTCATCCTCCTCCTTCTTCTTTTCTTCTTCCTTCTTCTCCACAGGGTCTCACCTGTCACCCAGGTTGGAGTGCAGTGGCATGATCTCAGCTCACTGCAACCTCTGCCTCCCAGGCCCAAGCAGTCCTCCCACCTCAGCCTCCCAAGTAGTTGGGACCACAGGCACCACCACACACAACTAATTAGAGACATGATTTATAGGAAATCCTATGGAATAGGGGGACGTGATTAATAATTATCGTACCCATTTCACCAACAAATAAACTGAGGCTCAAAAAGATAACATCAGTCACTCAGGGTCGCAGAGCTGACTCAGCCAGGATTTGAAATCAAATTGCTGACTCTAGAACCTATATTGTTTTAACTCCATCAATTTGTAGAATTTGAATTCTGTACCGGGGTGGGAGTTGGGGTGCACTTGTCTCTCATGCAGGCTGTGCTGCAGGGGATTCATGAGGAGGATCAGGGAACAGGCAGAATTGGAAGGGACGCCCTGGCTGGGCCTGAGCAGAGCACTGCTGGGTGGTGTCACCTACTTTACACTGCAGTATGACATACTGACTTGGATTTGGTTGTTCTTTCAGTCCCAGGAATCCCCAAACCCGGAAAACATAGCAAACCCCCTAGAAGGAAATGTAACGAAAGAATCAATCAGTAGTAAAAAAAAGGAAAAAAGGAAACATGTGGACCACGTAGAAAGTTCACTATTTGTAGCACCTGGAAGTATTCAATCCTCAGATGACCTAGAAGAAGACACTAGCGACCACTGCATTCCTTCCAGGTATTTTATTCATCTCTTTTCACCCTTAAGGTGGAGCCGGAGAGTTACAGAGTCATTTGCAGTTTCGGATTTGATGGGGTGGGAGGTGCAGGCATGGGATTGGACAGCAAGGGAAACACAGCTTCATGTACAGTCCTCATTCTCTACACCTGGGTTCCCCCACCCACCCTCACCATTACCAGACCTCATGAGGAGCAAAATGGGAAGGATGGGAAGCTTGCCTTCTCTCCTCACTCTTCAAACCTTTGAGTGGAAGCTGGCAGTGAGCAGTGGATGGCTGAACCATAGGTAGGCGCTGGGGTGAACGCGGTAGACTTGGAGCCTCTGTTGGCTGCCTTCTGGCCCCCAGACAACTGCAGTTGAGCAAACTTCACTTTATAAGCATCTCACTGACTTCAAGCATATCCACCTTTCCACAAAGGAGATCTGTAATGTCTGGCACGTGGAAGCTGGACATCCTATTAACCTTATGGCTTCTTCCACAATTCCCGTTCCAAGGAAGTAGGGATGCGTGATCTAGCTTGGGAGAAGTAGGGAGCAGGGAGGATAATGAGATTTAACTGATCTACAGGAATCTCATAGCGCGCCTCTGCTCTGTCACTCCAAGGCCACCAGATGAGCCAGATTTGTCCCTGGGAAAATATGTAACTGAGAGATCAGAAGACCCTGGTCTCTCCCCTCTCTCATCATCACAATAGTCAGCCAGTGTTTATCAAGCCCTTACTGTATCCAGGCACTTCACACTCATTTTCTCATTCATTCTCATGTCACCTATAGACACATTGGTGGGACTGTGCCTCATATGGCAGAAAAAGAAGGTCTGGGGCCAGGTAACTTTCCCAGCTTAGGAGATGGTAGAGCTAGGAAGTCTTGGACTCAGATGTGTCCCACTCCACAGTCCACATTCTTTTTGTGCCTCCTTGTTGCCTGTGATGATGTGAGTAATGCAAGCTGCCACAGAAAATTATTGAGATATGCATTTGGGGAGGGGCAGGGAGAAGCCCATACAGACAGAGCCAGAGGAGTTGCTGGCAGGTGCCTGGCTTTCCACCTCCCTCTGCCTTGCTTCTGTGCCTGGACCTTGGGGAAACAGAGGCAGGGGGAGGAGGGCCAAGGCACAACAGAAGGCTGCTGCCCATTTGGCCTTTGACTCCCAGCGTGCCTGTCCCTGCCCCTGGGTGTGACTGTCTAGCAGTCATCTATGATCTTCACATGTCGCTGGGCTCTGCTGTCAGTGCCGGTGAACGCTTTGGACAAACAGCCCAGGGGATCTGCCCAACTGCTCAACTTCTCCCTAAACAGGTTAGTTCTCAAAGAATCCTTGAGCAGCCACTATGCAATGGAGTCTGCTAGGCCTGGGGACTTCAGGAGAGGGAGAAAGAGGTCAGCCACCGAGGTTGAAGGCAGGGCTCCATCCTTCAAGGAAATATGACGTCACCCTCCGTTCCGCCAGGACTGGGTGGAACATGAAAAATGTGAGGCAAGCATTCCCACTTGCACATTCTGGACCTCAGAGGCAGGTAGAGAGAGTCGGGGCAGCCTGGTCTAGGCCCAGGTCTGACTAATTACAGAGAACCTCTGGTGAGTCCCAACACATCGGGATGCTTGGGTTACTTACTGATCCAAATGCTATGATTTTTAAGAATATGTGGCTTGCTTTCTATTTAAAATCCTGACTTCATGTTTTCTTGTAGATGAGGGCCCATCCTATTCGTAAGCACTCTCCAACCCAAGTAGGGGTATTAGATAAAATCTCTCATTTCTGTCCCTGGGTGTGAAGTCGTCGCTCTTGCCCAAATCCATATGTGGAAGCCCCAGGATGCGGGTGACCGTACAACTGAGCCATGAAGAGCTCCAGGTGGTACCAATTGAAAACGTGTGTTTGTTTTTCAGGACTAGTCACAGTGACTCCAGCATTTACATTCGACGACATACTAATAGGTCTTCGGAATCGGTTAGTATGTGAATTTCTTCTTTTTCCGCACGGCCCCTGCTAATCAATTCCTTTCCGTCCTTCCTCCTCCCCAGCCCAGAGCTTTGAAATTACTGACGTGCAACAGCTATACTTTTGGATAGAAGACAAGCAAATTGAAACCTTGTCATTAAGCACAGTCCAATCGGATGCCCGGTTTGGGCAATAAGGGATGTAAATAAAGTGATGATTTTAAAGCCCAAAGGCCTCTTTGTTACAAAAACGCATCCAAAACGCCCTGCCTGGACCCCCCCTGCACACACACCCAGAAAGATCACATTCAAAGACAGAGGTGCAACATGAGTGGAGGTCCGATGGACACTCGCACGTGCTTAGTACCAGATGTGTTAGAACCCGGAGCAGCACACCCCAATTCGGGTTCCAGGTGGTGGGGATTCTCTTGCTCACAAGGGAGGGGCTTGGGGGAGGAAGTAGAGGAATGTCTATTGTGTAGTGCTTTGATTTTGGATCTAGATGCTGACAGTATTGAGAAATGCACGGCATGCTCGGCTTTGTGTGTTTAAAATCGTTTTATTTTCTGTTTCAGAGATTTCATCTTTACTAATTGGGTTGCGGGGGTTTTGTTTATAAATTTCACTGTAGGATCATTTTAGCTATGTTCAGTTGAGGAACGCAGCAGATCTGGATGACAGAAGAAACCGAATGTTAACCAGGTTGGTGGCTTTACTTCAGGTTTTGTGGGGGTTGTAATAAAATGTTTCTCCATTCTGCAGCCTGCCTTACAGGGGTGGTTCTTCTCCCACTGCTTTGTTGATAACAGTATTAATAATTTGGGATAATGCAAGGAAATAACTATTCCAGAGAAAATGATGTAAATTGAATAGGAGTAGAAAGGAAAAGTAGATATTAATTAACACTGATGGGCAGGGCCCGGTTCTGAAAATGAGTCAGTTTAAAGACGGGTCTGGGTTCTGAGCCTGCAGCTTTGTTTAAATGAGTGGTGTACGGTATAGGGTGGTTTAGTGGTATAAGGTAGTTAGCAAAGGGAGGGCCAGGCGGGAGAAGAGGTGGTGGTCTTATGAGGCTATGTCCCCCCCGCCGCAATGCTGTAGTCCCTGACGCCTGTCTGTTCACTGTCGCCACTGCAGGTACAATACTCAGAAGCTCACTGAGCTGATTTTACAGTTTTATGGCATCAGAGCAGACATGAAGAGGGAAAGCAAACATGCCAGGAAGTCTATGAAAGTATTTCTTGCTGTCGGAGAACTGCTGGCCTAGCCTAATGTTGCTGAATTGCTGGAAACCTGCCCATTTAAAACATAGGGAACCAGAAAAACTTCTCAAACTCTTACAATTCTGAGACATCCCCATTCCTGTTGAAGTCATAGAATTGCTTTATGTTTCTATTTTTAAAAAGTTTTATTTACTCACCACAGATTTGAATTGGCTTGGAAGGATTTAGATTACTGGAATCGGAAGCCTCTGTCTGAATATTACCCAACACCCCAGAGTGTGGTCCTTAGAACCCCATCCCTCTGGCTGCTAAAAAAGAAGCAAGACAGCTCCTTTCCCCTGCCATGAAATGGAAATACTAATTCAAGTTTTCAACTAGGCTGGACATGCTCATAGGAAAATAATCCTTTTTGCTCTTATGAGATAGAGATGTTGAAAATAGAACCTATAGAGTTGAGAAATGCAGCCATGTTTTCAGTTTTCTACATTGAGCATTTATTACCTTTACAATAAAAAATATGGTTTAGGCTGCACGTGGTGGCTCATGCCTGTAATCCCAGCACTTTGGAGGCAAGGAGGGAGGACTGCTTGAGGCCAGGAGTTTGAGACCAGGAGTTTGAGACCAATCTGGGCAACACAGAGAAACCCTGTCTCTATAAAAAGTATGTAGTTTAAATTGTTTCTGTGGACAGCTTTTTTAAAAATACCATCATGTGGGTATTTATCATTTAGTATGCAGATGGCGGCAGATGTTTAATCCCACCCTGCCCCTCACTCCTGCTATCAGGAGATAGTACTGGGACAAGTGGTTTTAGCCTCTCATAATCTCCATTACATGGCACGAAACCCCCTAAGAAGCTTACACTGCAGGCTTCTCTACATGCAGCTCCCAGCAGAGGCCCCAGCCCCAGCTCATGGTCCCTACCTCACCCTTTCCTCTGGAAACTCAGGTCTGGGGTTGGTTTCCGCCATCTTCTGTGCTTCACTATTATCCGCCGGGCAAAACCTTCTGGGCTTCCCTGTTGTCCACCAGGCAAAACCAAAATGGCATTTTAACACTACCGCCTATAAAATAAAAGCAGGAAGGTAAATCTGACTGAAATAAAATCTAGTAATTATTTTATTTTATTTATTTATTTTTATTTTTTTTTTTGAGATGGAGTTTTGCTCTTTTTGCCCAGGCTGGAGTGCAATGGCACAATCTCAGCTCACTGCAACCTCCGCCTCCCGGGTTCAAGCGATTCTCCTGCCTCAGCCTCCCGAGTAGTTGGGATTACAGGTGTGCACCACCATGCCTGGCTAATTTTTTTTTTTTTTTTTTTTTTTTAGTAGAGACGGGGTTTCTCCATGTTGGTCAGGCTGGTCTTGAACTCCCGACCTCAGGTGATCCACCTGCCTCGGCCTCCCAAAGTGCTGGGGTTACAGGCGTGAGCCACCGCACCCGGCCCCTAGTAATTATTTTAAAGGTAATATTCCAAAGCCAAAACAAAACTGTGGGGAATGGGAGAGGTCTTTGTTTCTTTCTTTCTGATAGATGATTTAAAATGATCTGCTATCAGGGATGCTTCATCCCTTAGATGACCTATGGGGTCCCCTCTGTTACTAACAAACAGCAGCGAACCATCAGTATCTAACTCCATGCCACTCTCTGAGAGCACTGTGGCATCAAGAAAGGTGCCCCAGGAGACCTGGCCTAGGTGCCAGCTCTGTCGCCAAGTAATCCCGTGGCCTTGGGCAAGTCACTTCACCCGAAAGCCTCAGTGTGTCCATCTGCGGAATGGCGCTGCTAGCTCCTCCCACCTGATGTTATGGAGATGAACAGAGTGTGTGCAAAAGCTCGAGGGGCTTCCTTGTTGGCCCAACCCACTGGCTTGGGTCAGCACACACAGTGTGGGGCCTACCTGGACCTGGTGCTGGGGAGCCTTCAGGTCGTCAGGCAGGGAGTGGGGGCCAGGGAGAGACTGGGTGGGGTCCACCTTCCTGGGAACTTGCTTGGTAACTGCCTTTCCTCTGTGTTCCTTCTGTAGGAAGGCCAACAGCTCAGGAGAAGCCATGTCACTGGGGAGCCACAGCCCGCAGAGCGACTCTCTGACACAGCTTGTCCAGCAGCCGGATATGATGTATTTTATTCTCTTCCTGTGGCTCCTGGTGTACTGCTTGCTGCTGTTCCCACAACTGGATGTTAACAGGCTCTGATACGTGTGTCTGGATAATAAAAAAGACAGGACCCTGACCGGGGCGGGGTACTTCATTTTATTTTGGGTTCTGGGTGGGGTACTTCTACAGACAGTTGAGGACCTCCGAGGAAACTTAGACGCCCTTTCTCACTGTTGTGGTTTTTGTGTGTGTGGTTTTTTTTTCCAGGTTTCCTTTTTTTTCTGGACGACGTGAGCATGCTTTTTTCTTTGGCTGTGTACTCAAAACTCAGGCATGCAGCTGGATCCGTACGTGGGGTTTTGTCCTTGTGTGCCTTGCTGGGTCGGATAGGAAGCATCATTAGTGATCATTAGCCTGCCTGGATCTTAGCGCACCCCACATGCAGGTTCACATCCTAGATGAACTAGGATTCAGATGAAGGGCTGCTTGATGAGAAAGAGGGTGGGCGCCCAGGCAGAGCCCCATCTGGGAAGAAAGCTGCCACATTTTCCTCCAAGCATGGATGTTTGAGAGAAGGTACTGGGGTCCATGCACCTGTTGCAGTCCAGTAACTGGTTGCATTCACTGGGGGAAATCTGAGCAGCCGGCTCTGTGCAAGCACATCCGGGAATGGCAGAATCCAGGGAGCAAGGGGAAAGCTGTGTTGAGAGCCACAGTGTGCTCTTTTTCACCCTGGTTTGTTGTTGTTGTTGTTGTTGTGTTGTTTGTTTGAGGGGAGATGCATTTGAAATTCAGTTTTCCATTGATTGGATTGAGATAGAGCCATGATTTTCAAACCAGATCCTCAAGGCCCAGCAGGACCCTGTAAAAGCCATGAGGAGTGGCTGGGCTGGAATCGGCTCCCACCGGTGCTGGAGCTGGGTGGTGCGGCAACTTCCTACCCGCCAAAGCTTTGGTGCACACCTCCCTCAGAATGCACGTCTTGGCACGGGCATCCTTTGTGGTCACTTGTAATGGGTTTCTTGAAGAGGCTTTCTGGACAGTACTCTGGGAGCAGGCCAGCACAGGAGGTTTGTGAAAGAAGGTAGGCGTCTCTAGCACCCCTGCCCCCCGTCTTCTTCAGCCCCGGGCTCTCTCCACTCTCTCCTTCCTGCCAAGACTCCGGTCTGTGGCGAGTCTCTGCATCAGTTCCTCCTCCCCTTGCTCTCCCATTGAGAAAGCATGTACCAGGCAACCCTTATAAAATCACGAACGAGTCAGGAGGGGACTCAGAGAGCATCTTGTCTAGCTGAACCCAGGGAGACAGAGCGGCATGACCAAGATCATGCAGCCAACCGGGGGCAGACTTGCGGTGAGCACACAGGCACCTGATGTCCCCTTGTAGGAAACTTCCACCGGGCACCCCCGTGTCCTGAGAAAAAGATAAAATGACTAGATTAAAATGTCCACATTCAAACAAAACCAAAAATTTTAGACCAACTGTTGACGTTTGTTTTGTTCTTGTATTTTTCCCATGAGGAAGTCTTACTCACCTTCAAGCTCATCCCCGTTTCCTTCTGAAATACCCTGGACGGCTACAACAGCTTGTCATTTGACATACCAGCGTCGTTCTTACTCCAGGAATCGCGTTTCTTTCTTTGCTAGCCAAGGACTTGCTCATTTCAAGCAGTGGGTTTCAAGTTCACAGAATTCCAGCATGGCCAGAAGAATTTACATAGCACATCTGAGTCGATGACAGCCCAAATCTGGCCTCTAAACCAGTCTGATTATAGTCTGTCTCCCCTCCTGAAAGAATTTCAGCCTTCCAAGCAGAAGGCTGTTGGGAGCTTGGAGTGATTCCATCTGGAAGGCCAAGAGCCCCATGGAAAATGAGCTAATTAATGAGCTCCCTGGCATCAATGAAAGCGCAAAGGTACAGATAATAAAGATTATGTGTGTGATAGTTTATAACCCTGGGCACCATGCAGTCCTCGCCTAAATTAGATGCTCAAAGAGCCCGGGAAGAGCCGACCAAAATGTGAATCATTTCATTTTATGGGTCTAGACCTTGTTCAGAAAAACCTCTGCAGGATTCTTTTCTCACCTATTACAACTTGTAATATTGTTTAAAACATCCACTGGCAAGATGCCTAAAAGTCATTTGGTTCAGGTTGGCAGTCAACTGATTTTTTGAAAAGGAAAAAGAAATCTCATTTGAGTATGGACTTCTATGGAAGAAGGTGGATATAGAAAATGGATGTGGAAGTCTGCAGGAGAAACCACCCCATTGCTTGTAATTTTTTTTTTAATTTAAAAGAAATGCAATAAGGCTTTTAACAAGAACTAGCAGTCCCCTAAGTCTCGCTGCTTAGAAGTAACCACTTTCACCTCTCTTATGTTTGCATTTCTACATAACGTGCTTACGCTTATGTTTTAATTAATTTAGAAACACCTACCGGCTTGCTATCACAGTAGATGAGGATTTCACTCTTACCATACCGTATTTTGGTTTTCCAGTATAGCTAGATCACATCATTTCGTACATTTCTATTAGGTGTTGACATTACCTGGAGCACTTAAGGATTGTTGACTCCCAAGCCCAGCAGTGTGTTATGGTTACATGTCCTCCTTTCTCCTCCAAATGTCCCCCTTAATTTGTTATTCTCTCTCTTTTCTTTTCTTTTTCTTTTTCTTTTTTTTTTTTTTTTTTTTTTTTTTGGTGTGGCACATTAATAACTTCCTGAGGAAGAGAACATGGGAAGTAAATATGGTTGTAAATATTTTGAGATTTTTGCATGACTTAAAATGTCTGTATTCTGCCCTTAACAGAAATGTGGCTGAGCATAGAATGACAGGTGGAAAATAATACTCTCTCCTAACGCCTCCCAAGTGTGCTGGTGTTGAGATTTCTGATGCCATTCTGAGTCCCATACCTTTACATGTGACTTAGGTTTTTTATCCACCCTCCCTGGAAACATTTAAGATCTCTTTATTCTTGGTGTTCTGAACTGTCATGATGGTGTCATATCCTGGGTGTTAAACCTTGTGCTGGGGCTTCATGGGAAATTTCTTAAAGTTTATTGTGATTACTTACATTTTTTTCTTTCTGGACCACCTATTATTTCAATGTTGGACCCTCCCCTACCCCCAGGCTGATGCTGTAAGTTTTATCTTTTCTGTTTTTCATCTGTTTCCGATCTGCTTTCAGGAAGAATTATTCATTTTTATCTTCCCAATCTGAAGGTTGTATTGAAGTTTTATTTTCCAAATTAACAAAACCTTTGGTCATTATCCTGTCTTTGTTTTCTGGTGTCCCTTTCTTGATGCGTGAATGCAGATTTTGTCTCTCTGTGGACGTTAATGATTGTGTTTTGAGGGGAAGTTCTTTTTCTGCTCCTGTGTTGCCCTCATTTCCTCTGAATTCCCTTTATTTTGGTTGATCTCAGTCTCTGTCTTTCACGTTGTAAATTTTTCTCAAATATTTGGTGATCCTGTGGATCTGTTCATGTTTAAGAGTGAGGCATCCTGGCTGGGCGCGGTGGCTCACGCCTGTAATCCCAGCACTTTGGGAAGCCGAGATGGGCGGATCATGAGGTCAGGAGATTGAGACCTTCCTGGCTAATATGGTGAAACCCTGTCTCTATTAAAAATACCAAAAAATTAGCCGGGCGTGGTGGCGGGCGCCTATAGTCCCAGCTACTCAGGAGACTGAGGCAGGAGAATGGGGTGAAGCCGGGAGGCAGAGCTTGCAGTGAGCCAAGATGGCGCCATTGCACTATAGCCTGGGCGACTGAGTGAGACTCCGTCTCAAAAAAAAAAAAAAAAAAAAAAAGTAGTGAGGGGCATCCAAAAGCTGATTGGAAGCTGTGTGTGCCAACTGGTGAGCTTTTCCACTAGGGTCACCAGGTGGGCACCTGGACTCATCATTGGAGAACGCTGCATGTCAATATTTGCACGTGTTTTCTCTGAGGCTCATTCTGTTTCTTTAGAGATGTTCCCACTACTCTCTGGGAAACAGGGCCATACACAGGGCTGCTTTTAGCCTACGCTGAACCCTCATGTTGTTTCAAAAACAGTGTCCCATCTGGGCAGAAGCCCCCATGAGCACTTGGCTTGACTGGCAGAGGACACCTTCTGCCCCTTCCTCCAGACATACCCAGCCCTGAGCTTGGACAATGCTTGAAGAACAATGAAAAGCCTAGATTTTACCTCCTGATTGCCCCCTTTAGCCAGCTGCCTCTGTGCAATGCACAAACTGTAGGACCATATACAGAGACCCTGGTCTATACTCAGTGTGCCCGAGTTCTGACTGCTGAGCAGGCAGCCTCATTACCCATGAATATTTAGACTTTCATTGAGTTGCTTCCACCTTTGCTGTGTCTGGTGTCCCTGAGTTGGAGCTGCTCTGATTTCTCCATAGAGTAGGAGCACAGTGGTCATCTGGCTGCAGGGGAAGGACAGGGGACCTCTGAGCCAACAAATGCCCTGGTCTTCAGCCCCATGTCTCACCCCATCCCTCCCATTCCAATCCCCAAGCCTCTTCTGGAAGCCACAGGGCATCTCTGCTGACCACTCTGTGGCCTCCCCTCTGCAGGCATGTGGTTTTAGGATCCCCCGTCCTGCTCACTTCTCCATCAGTTCCATTCTTGCATCGATAGGTTGCTAGCTCTTGCTTACTGTTCTCTTCGGTATCCCTCTGTGTTCATGGTTGTATTAATATAACTTTCATTCCTTTGCTCCTGTTTTCATGGGGTTTCATGAGGGAAGAAACGGGCTCATGCATTCAGTATACCACCTTGATCCATAAACCCCATTTGAGTTTTCTCACTGGTTGCTTGGGGGGCTTGCTGCTCTGACTGGTCTGTGAACGTGCCCTGAGTCCAGCTGGGACTATAGCAACATCCATCCTGTTGAGCTGTGGCCTGCTAAGTGATTTTGTGTAATGCTGTGCCAAGTGCGGGAGAGGGTTAAATAGCGTGGGTAAGCTCTGCTGGAATGCCATGATTAGTTATTACCTTCCTTCCTTCCCCCTGGTTTTGCTGCCTATTCTCAGTAAATGATCTTAGATCTCCTGCCTCCCCAAAGATACAGTCTATGTGGTCCTCTTTATCTTGCTTCATTTAAGAAACAGAAAACTAGCTAGGCACAGTAGTGGCTCACACCTATAATCCCAGCACTTTGGGAGGCCAAGGCAGGAGGATCGCTTGAGGCCAGGAATTCAAGACGAGCCTGCACAACATAGCAAGACTCCATCTCTACAAAAAGTTAAATTTAAATTAGCGGGGTGTGGTGGCATACACTTGTAGTCCCAGCTACTCAGGAGGATGAGGCAGGAGAATTGTTCGAGCCCAGGACTTTGAGGTTACTGAGAGCTATGATCCTGCTATTTCACTCCAGCCTGAGTGACAGAGCAAGACCCTATCTCAAAAATAAAGAAATAAGTAGTCCACACAGGTGTTTGCCAGCAAACAAATAGCGTGGATTCTCTGTTGAGCGTGGCCAACATTTCCTCGTCAAAGTTTGTATCTTGCCATAGTTGATGACTGGGCTGTCGGGGCTTCCTGGTCAGACCGGACCTTTGTGGGGAGATGGTCTCCCACCAAGGCTGGGAAGCAGGACACTCTTGCTGCCCCTTGGGCAGCCACCCAGAACATGGGCTTCTCCGTTTCTGTGGTTCAGCATAGTACCCCCCACCCTCTTCCCATGCAGTGCATGCCTGCTCTTTGTCAGGATGGAACAGAGGGAAGGCAGAGGCACTGGGGGCAGCCTGTGTAGTTGATCTCTGTAAGTCATAGGCTGTTCAGAAACCTCAGGAATTATGTAAGCGTTCAGTGCCTCATTTAAGAGATGAAAAACTGAAGATTAGAAAGAGGAAACGACTGGTCGCCCTGCTAGTTGATGACCTCCAGATAGCCATCTTCATTCCCAGTTAAGTTTACTACAAAACTGCAGCCTCAGCTGCTGCAGCTAACCTCCCCAACCCCCATCGCTAGGGACTCAGAACACCATGGAGGCTTTCCAACAAAAGTCAGAATTAGCAAGTACCGATGTGTCTTACGACAATGTCAGAATCCATCATGGCTGCTTTGGCGAGGAGCTGTTCTTCCGTGGTCATGCCATTGGAAGGCAGTTGTATGACAAGAATGCTTTCACATGAGCTCCAATTTTCTTAACTCTCCAAAAGAACTTCAGAAGCCTCTGGAGTTTTGAGACATGGCCTCTCTCTCCCTTCTGCTTGGAGACACCTTCCTGGGGGATCTCCACTGCATTCCCCACTTATATTGCTCTGTGGAGCCTTGTACCCTCAGGTCCCAGAAATGGGCTGCATGGGAACTTCCAGTCAGCCTGGTATCTCGGGACCTTCTCAACTGGGAAATGAGACTGCACAAAACTCTGCGAGGCCCAGGTGTGTTATTTCTCTTTCCCTGACATTGCATAATCACTGCTGACACAGCATTTGGGGAAGATTTAACATCTTGGGCCAGCAATTGCCATCTGGAACTGTCCCCAAATAGCAGGTTGTTCTGTCCCATCCAACTGGGGAGGGGGCCACCCTAATGACAAGGTCCAGGATCTGGGTTCAGTGGTGGAAGGCTGGGAGCTGGCGTGGGCATTATCGTTCTTCTTCGCTGAAAATTGCTATGGCTCTTTTCCCCTAACAGCCAGTGTGGGAGAGCCAAACATGAGATACAAGCATCCCCTTGAGCTCCACAGATCTTGTGCCTTGCTCTCATCAGGCATTTCCTTGGAGAACAGCAGTCAGCAGCTCATGAAAGTGAGCCCGGTGCACAGACTTTGCATGGACTCTGCACAGGTTCCATTTCCATCGTGTGCAGACACCTGTATCTTTGGGCTCCACGTGAGCATCTGCCCTCTTCACTCTGATTTTTTTTTTAAGAGACGGCATCTTACTCTGTCACTGAGGCTGGAGTGCAGTGGTGTGATCACAGCTCACTGCAGCCTGAAACTCCTGGGCTCAGGCAATCCTTCTGCCTCAGCCTCCCAAGTAGCTGGTACTACAGGTGCATGCCACCATGCCCACCTAATTTTTTATCTTTTATAGATACAAGTCTCTGTTGCGCAGGCTGGTCTCAAACTCCTGGCCTCAAGTGATCCTCCTGCCTTGGCCTCCCAAAATGCTGAGATTATAGGTATGAGCCACTGTGCCTGGCCTTCACGCTGATTTTTTAAAGAGCCCTACAGTCGCCTTCAGATCTTGTCATTTCTCTACCATTGTGTGTGAGACGGGGCATGGAGTGAGCTTGGTCAGGTGTGGGTCAACAGCCTGGAGACTCAGAGCTGCTGGTTTCCCGAGAGCCCCCAAAAGTTATCAGAGTTTCTGAGCTGAGTGTCTGCAGTTGCCAGCCCCCACAATGCTGGGAATACTGGCTTCTTTGTGTTTAGAACTTATTCTGAGAACCTTGATGAGAACACATCAAGCAAGCAGTTCCTCCCAGCCAGGGCTGGAGCAACATGCCAAAAAACATTCTTGTCTATGGGAAAAAGACAACCAGTATTTTGTGCTGTTTGACCAAGATGTTTTTAAATATACACATGCCTCAACAATCCCTGGCCTCAATCGCACTGCTAATTTGTTTAAATCCCTGACACTCAGATGTCAAGACTAGCTTCATCTAGCAGCATTCTCTTTAAAGGAACCCTGTTTTTTTTTTTGTTTTCATTTTAATCACTGCCTTCTTCTCTGGGAGGTATTGTGGGCTGGAGAAAGAAGTCAGGTTTGGGAGTCAGACAGATTTAGATTGGAGTCCCAGCTGTCACCAGATCTCTGGGTGATCTTGGCGAACTAACTTCTGAGCTTCTGTGCATTATAGGCATTCAGCATATATTTGTTGAATCAAAAATACTTTTCTTGAAAGTTTATGAAGTTGTACAATGCCCAGCAGCCCCCTTTTCTCTATTTCCTTCCTCTCGAAGCGAGCATTGACTATACCTCTTTCCCTAACCCTCAGTTTACCATAGCTTCTTCCAACCTCTCTCTAATCCATTACCTTTTTCTGACCTACCCTGTCTCAAATCTAACTCAGGCCTTTTTGCAAGAGGAAGTTTAAGCCATTGTTTACTCGTTAACTCACTTGACCCTTAGAACAATTGTGGGAGGTGTTTATTTCAGAAAGAAAGCTAAAGCACAGGACAGAAAAATAACAAGGTCATAGTGCGAACTAGTAAGTAGCAGAACCGAGAGCATAGGACTCTTATTTTCAAACATTGGTTTGCACTCTAAAATTCACTGCAGTTGCAAATTCGCAACCAAAATGGCTGCCTGGAAAGGGTCTTTTGCAATAAAATCTCAGTGTCCAACATCAAAGACAGTTCTTCAGGGTTTTCAATTAACTATACATCCTGCCCCCAGCTGCTCATCTCTGCACCTCTAACAGGTACTTCTCAGAGTAGGAAATTGGGCTTTCTCCTTCAGAAAGAAAAGTAGAGAAGGCCTGAGGACAGTGTAATTAAAATGGAGAGGTAGAGACCACGAATTGCTTGGATGAATTCATAACTGATTGGTCTCTGAGGCAGGGATTATTATTGTATTTTAAGCTTAAAAGTAGTGATTTTTGGATTGTTACAAAAACCAAAATAGCAAAATATCATTTGATACTTGTATTCTGTTTGCAACAGCTACCACTTCCTTTAGCCCCAACAAAAATCAATAGGTGCGCATTCTCTACAAATCCATGCTGTGAGAAAGAACAGTCCCAGAATGCCAGTATCGCTAAATGTCATGCAAGGATTTAGACACTTTTTAAAAGGAAACTCTGGGAGTGCCTGTTGTCTGGAGAGTTGACATTGTCCAAAGCAGGCCAACACTGGTGTGGGTATGGAGAACCCACGTCCCAGCTCTGGCTCACCTGCAGATGCCTTGAATTTACCTCTCTGGGTTGCAAGTGGGAAGACTTCTTTTAAAAGTCCTTTCTAGGTTTCAAAATCCAAAGGTTACCAAGGTAGTTTTTATTTGTCTCAATAAGTGGCCTATTTGCTTAAAGCAAGTGTACCTCTGTATATAACCCCAAAGCTTAGGGCAGTGCTTCTTGGCTTTAGTATCTGAGAAAGGTGCCTTTGGGAAGAGTTTGGTCAAACAGAAAGTAGTCTGAATCTTAAAGGTTTGGGATGAATGTTTGAAGTAGAATCTGGGAAATCTGCTTCCTAGGGCTGTTAGAACTACATTGGTCTCCTTAAATTACGTCAGCATCTGAGGCAGTTTCCTAAGGGGATTTCTTTTCAATTCAAAAGTTCAGCTGCAGGAATAGACAGCTGTACAGGACTAGATCTTCCCATCTCTCATCTTTTCCCCTTCCCCGAGTAACGACTCAGAAAGGCTCCCGAAATTCTACTCAGAATCGGAGCCGTTCGCATTCCAACAAGGATCCCTTAAGCCAAAGGCTGGCGTGTTTGTGTAGAATGTCCCTGGGGTAGGGGCGGTATCTGGGGGGAGGGAATGTGGTGCAGGAGACACCTGCCCTCTGCCCTTGAAATTGCACCGTAAGATGCTGCCTGTGTCACTCACAGCGGTGCTGATACTACCCGCCAAAGACAAATTGTGAACATGGAAAAATGGTCGTTCCCTGCTGTACATCCTCAGGACAAACTACTAAACTTGGAGACAGGAGATTGTTCAGACCATTTTGTACTGGGTGGTGATCGGTGTTTCATTTTGGGGGAGTCTGGTCTACTGAGCAGATTTAATGTTTCCGTATTGTCATGGCAGGGCTTAATTGACTATGTCTGAAAGCTTTTACTGAGAGTTCTAAGAAAACTATTGAGGAAAATGAAATGTTATTTTGTAGTAAAAGGATTATTTTTGTCTATTTAGTATATACATAGCTGTAGCTTTGTAAAAAAAAATCTTTGAAAAAATATATGAATGTGCCGTCTTATTTATTGATTACTGTAAATTAAGATACAAATGGCTATTTGCATAATTTATACCTGTGGGAAATTAACTGGAGTATTTGTTTTTTGACTGTTTTCTATTAAGGAATATTAGGCTTGGTGCTATGATGAATGATCTTGTAAAATTATATGTATTCTTAAGAAAATTTTTGAATATAATTTCTTGAACTGACCATTTCATTGATAATACTTAATTCCGTGTGTGTTTGTGCTTTTGACAACCAGAAATTACACTATTTTTTTCAACAAATAGTCGCAACAAATAACACTTTTGCCAGGGCTGAAGCGAAGCCAGTTGGCTTTAGAGTGGTAGAGATTGTAGAGAAGGCGCCCTTTTTAAACTGCATTAATTGCCTTGAGCCTTTGTAATGCTCCAAGAAGTAGTAGTCATAGTAGTAGTAGTTGCTCTGCAGCTCTGGAGTGGGACTGCCTGGGTCTGAATCCTAGATCTGTCTTTTACTAGTTCTGGGACCTCTAGGAAGTTACCATAGTAGCCAGGGGTCCTCAGAAGACAGAGCCTGAGCCAAAGCTGATACGATGATTGCGTCATTTGAGGGCAGAGGGGATGCAACCAAGGGCAGCAGGAGTGAGATGAGGACAGAGGGAGAGCAAATAAAAAGTGGTGCCACAAATATTTGTGACACACTTACTTGGCATCAGCACTGTTCTGGTTGCTGCAAATATAATAGGAAACCAAAACAAGGTTCTTATCCCCCCGGAGCTGACCGTCTAGTGAGAAAAGGCAGACAGAAGCAAAATGGTAAAATGCATAGTATGTTGTCCGTGCTATAAGAAAAAGCAGGGAGGGAAGGTAGATTGGGGATGGACAGTGAGGTGCTGCCAGGCTCATACAGCAGCCAGGAAAGACCTCTGAGCAACAGACATTTGACTAAAGACCTAAAAGAGCCTCAGGGACAGATCCTTCGAATGCCTGGGGAAAGAGTTTTCTAAGCAAAGGGAGCAGCCAGTGCAAAGGCACTGAGGCAGGATCATGGCTGGAGTTTTTAAGGGACAGCAAAGAGCCTGGTTTGGTGAATGCACGGTGAATGAGAGGAGAGAGGCCAGGTAGGGCCTTGTAGGATGTGGTAAGGACTTTGGCCTTTACCAGGAGTGAGCTGGGATCCACTGGAGAGTTTTGAGCACGTGTCAGCTTACACTTGAGCAGGCTAACCCCGGCTGCCATAATGAGAATAAACTCTAGGGAACAAGGGCAGAACACAGAGGCCAGCCAGAAGTCCATTTCAACAGTCTGGGAGAGATGACAATGGCACAGGTGGATGCAGCGGAAGTGGGGCACAGTGATTTCATTCTGGATGTATTTTGAAAGTGGACCCTCTGGATTTGCAAATGGATTGGCTGTAGAGTGGAAGAGAAAAAGGACTGAGAAATGCTCCAAGGTTTTGGTCTGAGCATCTGGAAGAATAAAGATGCCATAGGCTGATGGGGAAATGGGGAGAAGCAGATTGTGGGGAAGACCCGGAATTCCTGAATCTGAGCATGTTAAGTTTTAGTTGCCCGTTCCTCATCTCCTTTCCTTCTCCCTGTCCAAGGGTACTCGGGCTGTGGCATTGAAGTGCCCTGAGGTGACTGTGCCTTTGTCCTCACTGATAGGGCCCAGCCCCCATGGCCCCTTAGCTGCTCTGCTGCTGTGCCATGATTGCCTGGGCTTGGGCATCTCTGACCGGTTTTGGAATCTCAGGTCCAGTGTACCATGAGGCCATTCCCATGGCATCTGTGGAGCCCCCAGACTTATCTCTCCCCGACCAGTCCCACTCTGACATGCCACCCCGAAGTGGGTCTCCCGACCATTCTCCCTGCCATATTTGCATTTTAAATCTTTTGAATACAGATACCAGGAGGCCCTTCACAAATCTTCCTGGATGTATAGAGCCTTCACCCTGCTTGAATGGAGAAAAAGAGAAAATACGGGGAGAAAACACATCGGACGATCTGGCCACATTAAAAAGGGAATGGCAGGCTGCATGACAGGAAGATAAATCCTGTACTGAAATTGCCAAAGCCTGTAAACAGCTGAGCATAATCATATTTCAACTTGGTGGTATATTACTTTGGAGGGAGTGGTTATGCCATAAAAAGCTCAAAGTGTGAAGATGGGGTGCTATTTTGTTTCCACTAATTGCTTCCACGTTTCAGATTAATTTCAGTGACACATGACAGCCCAAAAAAGCAATGGTTTAAATACCAATAAATTTTATTTTTATCTTAAGAGACAGACAGTCCTGCTTGGCACAGCAGCTCCCCTGTCCTTCTCGCCACTCCCAGTGCTCTGGCTGTGCCATCCTTAGACAATCGTCCTTGTCTTTATGGTCCAAAATTGTGTCTGTACATCCAGACCACACATCCATATTCCCTGCTGCAGAATGGAAGAGAGGCAACAGTGGGCGGCCCCTGCCTTCTCAGAGTTCCCAGAAGAACCCTCACAACACATGGGCTCTCATCTCCTTGTCCGAGCTAAGCCACTGACCACAGTTGCTATGGAGTAAGGAAATGTGTCCTTGGTCCAAACACATAGATCTTGCTTCTCTCCCATCTTCACCTTCTCCCGAGCATGTCCTTCCTACGTTCCCAGCCTGGGCACTCCTTCAGCTCCAACCTCTGCTAAATGAATTACAAGTGAGAAGGGCTGTTGGTTGGGAGCAGGCATCCAGCAGCCTTGGTGACATTTGCCTAAGTCCTGGTTGTCAGGGGTTGGGCCAGATGTGGGCAGCTTGTTCCTTATACATACCTGTATGGAAGGCCTGCAGGGGGTCCGGGGCTTAGAAATGGGAATGAGATCAAATCCATCCTCTGAGGGAGTTCACCCTGAGCAACTACCATTTCTTTTTCTTTTTTCTTTTTTCTTCTTTTTTTTTTTTTTTGAGACAATGCCTCACCCTATTGCTCAGGCTGGAGTGTAATGGCATGATCATAGCTCATTGCAGCCTTCAACTCCTTAGCTCAAGGGAACCTCCTGCCTCAGCCTCCTGAGTAGCTGGGGCTACAGGTGTGCACTACCTGCCAGGCTCACAGCTACCCATTCCTGAGCACTCTCCCAGGCGCTAGGCTATGAACATACTACACTATCACAAGACTCCCACAGTGAGTTTTGTGGTGGGTGGTTGCATCCTATCCATGAGAAGATTGAGACTGGAAGGAAGGAATGAATGAAGACAGTGCAGACAGAGTTGGAATAGGAACTTGGGGCCACTGGAATCTTTCTGGCACACCATTCTTCCTTCTGTGTCCCCAGAAGTGGCCCCCAAGAGAATGTGACCTGGGCCATGGGATCTGTAGCTGCTTCTGGTGGGCAGGGCTCAGAGAGACCCACAGGGCAAAAATGACTGCCAGGGTTCCAGTCTGAGGCCTGTGTCCTGCCATGTGGAAGAAAGCTGGACAGGGGAGCTTCCTTTGCCACCCTGACTCAGGGGTTCATTCTTTTAGGACCTCTGAAAAGTCTCAACATTCCCAGCCCTCAGTTCCCTCAACACTGAATACAAATCATAACAGTCCCCCTAGGCAAAAGAACTCCATAGACATTTCTGGAAAAAAAAAATGGCAAACAGGCATATGAAAAGGTCCTCAATGTCAGTGATCATCAGAAAAATGCAAATGGAAACTACAATGAGATAACATCTCACCCCAGTTAAAATGGCTTTAATCCAAAAGACAGGCAATAAGGAACATGGGTGAGGATGCAGAGAAGAGGGAACCCTTGTATGCTGTTGGTGAGAATGTAAATTAGTACAACCACTATGGAGAATGGTTTGGAGGTTCCTCAAAAAACTAACAATAGGACCGGGCATGGTGGCTCACGCCTGTAATCCCAGCACTTTGAGAGGCCGAGGCGGGTGGATCACTTGATCCAGCCTGGCCAACGAAGACAGACAATGAAAACCTGTCTCTACTAAAAATACAAAAGTTAGCCAAGTGTGGTGGCACACACCTGTAATCCCAGCCACTCAGGAGGCTAAGGTAGGAGAATCACTTGAACCTGGGAGGCGGAGGTTACAGTGAGCCAAGATTGCACCATTGCACTCCAGCCTAGGCAACAGAGTGAGACTGTCTCAAAAAAAATTAAAAAAATAAAAAATAAACCTAACAATAGAGCTACCATATGATCCAGCAATCCCACTCCCAAGTATATACCTAAAAGAATATAAATCAGTATACTGAAGAGATCTCTGCACTCCCATGTTTATTACAGCACTGTTCACAACAGCCAAGATTTGGAGGCAACCTAAGTGTCCATCAACAGATGAATGGATAAAGGAAATGTGGTACATATGCACAATGTAAAACTATTCCACCATAAAAAAAGAATGAGATCCTATCATTTGCAACAACATGGATGGAATTGGAGGACATTATGTGAAATAATCCAGGCACAGAAAGACAAACTTCTCATGTTCTCACTTATTTGTGGCGGCTAAAAATCAAAACAATTGAACTCATGGAGATAAAGACCAGAAAGATGGCTACCAGAGGCTGGGAAGGGTAATAGTGGAGGGCTTGGGGATGGTTAATGGGTACAAATATATAGTTAGATAGAATGAATAAGATCTAGTATTTGATAGCACAACAGGATGACTACAATAATTTATTGTATATTTAAAAATAACTGAAAGAGTATAATTGGAAGGTTCATAACATTAAAAAAAATGCTTGAGGGGATGGATACCCCATTTACCCTGAGGTGATTATTATACATTATATGCCTGTGTCAAAATATCTCATGTACCCCATAAATATATACACTTACTAGTACCCATACACATTTAAAAAATTTAAGTAACCAAATTAAACATCTAGAGATTAAAGCTTAAAAGAAATAGTCCCCCTGCGAGGACTGAAACGAGCTACTGTCTATAAAAATACCCAATACATAGCGTAAGCACTAATGTTCATGGAATTAGAACAGCATCATCCTTTCATTCCCTCTTAAGTCCTAAAGCTCCAATTACCTTTTCTTAGAATTCCATCCCCTCCCCAATCCAATTTTCATCATTTGCAGACTTTTTTGGTGCCAGGGCCATAACCCTGGAAACGCCTGTGTAGCCTTGAATTTTCCAGACAGACAACATGTATCCACAGTGCAATCCTCCCTGGCCCAACTGCCGTAATGGGACATGAAGCCTTGGTGCAATGCATGCAGAGGGGCTGCCTGCACCCACAGAGTAAGAACCTTATGTGAAGTCATCTATCCTGCCTGGGTTAAAGATTGGCCCATTTGTGGTGACCACAGAAAAAACTAGAGGCTGAGTATAGTTGTTTGCCCAATCCTTATAGGTAAGTTGTATATTTTGGGGTGGGAGTATGGGATGGGGAAGGTTGGCTTTCAAATCACTTTGGTGCCATTTTGTGTGGAATTCTTTGCTAAAAAGTATTAGCTCAGTCCTTGGAGACTCTGGGAGGATCCCAGGTGATGCTTGCAAAGGACTCTCCATCCGAAGACAGAACTTGGCTAGGACTCTATTGGAACCATGACCATCTGGGGACAGAGTTTCTTAAAATTAAAAACAATTGAACTTACGGAGATAGAGAGTAGAATGATGGTTACTAGAGGTTTGGGAGATGAATGGAGGAGGGGAGGAAGTGAGGATGGTTAATGGGTACGAAAGTATAGTTAGATAGAATGGGGAAAAGTCTGATTTGGTTCAGTCCTGTCTAGCGCCTTGCCAATGCCGGATGATGCCAGCTCACTGAAGCCAGGCATTCACTGTCTGTCTAGAAAAGCTAGACATGGTACTGTTTGTCTAGAAAATTCAAAGCCCACAAGGAGAAACTCTAAAACAGGACTCCCTAAACTATGCAATGAAGGGCTTAAAAAAAAAAAAAAGTGTTTCCAATCTGTCACAGACCAACACTTTGTAAAATACAACAAAATTTACCTGAAAATTTTGAAATTAAAAAATGACATAAAAATATGAGTCCCAAATCTTTATTTTTAGGTTCAGTGTACATGAAATGATACCCTTAACATCCCCCAAAAGGGTCTAAATGCTTGGTTTCCTTTCCTTTCCATTTTTTTTTTCTTTTTTGTGACAGTCTCGCTCTGTTGCCCAGGCTGGATTGCAATGGTGCAATTACGGCTCACTGCAGGCTTGACCTCCTGGGCTCAAGTGATTCTCCCACCTCAGCCTCCAGAGTAGCTGAGACTACAGGCACGCCTGGCTACTTTTTTTTTTTTTTTTTTTTGAGACGGAGTCTTGCTCTGTCCCCCAGGCTGGAGTGCAGTGGCACAATCTGGGCTCACTGCAAGCTCCACCTCCTGGGTTCACGCCATTCTCCTGCCTCAGCCTCCCGAGTAACTGGGACTACAGGTGCTCGCCACCACGCCTGGCTAGTTTTTTGTATTTTTAGTAGAGACAGGGTTTCACCGTGTTAGCCAAGATGGTCTCAATCTCCTGCCCTAGTGATCTGCCCGCCTCAGCTTCCCAAAGTGCTGGGATTACAGGCGTGAGCCACTGCGCCCAGCTACGCCTGGCTATTTTTAAATTTTTTTTTGTAGAGACAGGGTCTCACTATGTTTGGTCTTGATCTTGTGGACTCAAGCAATCCTCCCACCTCAGCCTCCCAAAGTGCTGGGATTACAGGAGTGAGCCACCATGCCTGGCTCAGTGCCACTGCACCAATCTCAATTTTTGAACTTATCTTGTAGAAGCCCAAGGACCCACAGCAGCCCAGAGACCACACTTTAAGTGGCATTGCCTTGAACCACCTGTACTTTCTTCCTTCTAAAGGGAAAGACTAATCTTTGTTTTTTGTTTTAAGACAATCAGAATAATTGTTAATTATGTATTATGGACAAGTCACTACTTATCTAAACTTCTATCTCAGCTTATTGGTCTATTTTCTGATAATTCCCAGTTTTCTATCAAAGGATATGAGACACTTGCAAATATGTGGTCTAATTTTGTTTTGATAATATCCCTTTAAGGTTATAGAGGCATGTGATATTCCTGATTTTACTGATGGTACAACTGGACCAAGAAAGGTCATTTGACGATGATGGTAATGACAGTGATGACGATGGTGATGATAGTGATGATGATAGGGATGATGGCAATGATAGTGACGAAGATGGTAATGATGGAATGATGGCAGTGATGATATGATGATAATGATGGGGATGATGATAGTGGTGATGGTGATGATAGTGATGAGGATGGTAATGGTGGTAATGGTGATGATAGGAATGATGGTGATGATAGTGATGATNGAGGATGGTAATGGTGGTAATGGTGATGATAGGAATGATGGTGATGATAGTGATGATGGTGATCATGATGGTGATGATAGTGATGATGATGATCATGATGGTGATGATAATCATGATGATGGTGGAGGTGATGGTGATTATAGTGATGATGATGATGATGGTGATAGTGATATGGTAATGATGGTGATGATGTTGGTGATGGTGATGATAGTGATAGTGATGATTGTGATCATTGTGATGGTGGTGGTGATGATAGCGATGATGATGGTGATAGTGATAGTGATGATGATTGTGATAATTGTGATGGTGGTGATGATAGTGATGATGATGGTGATGGTGATGATGGTGGTATTGAATATGGGGAGGAGGATGCAAAGGAAGAGGCATTCTCACTACAGCCACTCTTGAGTTGGCTAGCAACAGGCCCCTTCCCACCTCATTTGACTTACCAAATGCCCTTGAAAGTGGCTAATGATTCACAGGAACTTTATCCCAAATAGCCTTAACCAGTTCAGCTGTGAGCCTCCTTCACTGACCACAGCTCTGGCAAGCAGGCCAGTCTACCACTAGAGAAATTACTCCTGCTAGGCAAAGACACTGCCTAGGGTCTGTGGCTTCTTGGAATACAGGATATTCTTCCCAATGCCACTGTGGATGCAGGTGAATGCCTGGCTTCAGTCAGCTGGCATCTTCCAGCATCATCAAGGCACCAGACAGTACTGAACCAAATTAGGCTTCTCCCCACATTTCAAACACTTGGGAGCCCTGGACACAAATTGGTGAGGGAGGGAATCCCTAAATGTCCTCCTGTGTGCAGCATGTGGAATGAGAACCGGCACTGCACTCCAAGGACCAATGAGACAGGTGCTTTGTACCTCACACCAGGGATGGACACCCCATCACACAGATGCTATGGGAAAATAGTTGGTTTTTCTAAATCCATCAAGAAATAAATGCTCACTTTTGCTGTCTGTGTGGTACATGGGATAAAAGTCCAGGCTGCCCTCCCACTCCTGCACATTATATTATTTGTATTTTAAAGTTATTATTAACAGCCAGGTCATCCCTGGATCTGTGGGCCTGGGAGACATAGTCTCTACCTCAGTCAGGGGTGACATGCAACTGCAAGTTACAGAAACCTGACTACACTGGCTTCTCCACATAGGGCTTAATTTTCTTATTTATTTATTTGGAGACAAGGTCTCTGTTGCCAAGGCTGGAGTGAAATTGCATGATCATGGCTCACTGCAGCCTCAAGCTCCCAGGCTTAAGTGATCTTCCCACCTCAGCCTCATAAGTAGCTGGGACCACAGGCTTGGACCACCACACCCAGCTAATTTTTTTCTTTATAATTTGTAGAGACAGGGTCTCACTATGTTGCCCAGGCTGGTGTTGAACTTCTGGGCTCAAGCAATCCTCCCGCCATGGCCTCCCAAAGTAATGAAAACCTCCTCCTGGCTGGGCACTGTGGCTCACACCTATAATCCCATCAGTTTAGGAGGCCAAGGAGGTAGGATCAGGGGAATGTGGGCTCCTGCCAACTTTAATTTCCTCCAACAGGTGATTGAAGGTCCTGGGGACTCGTGTCACCAGTGTCTCAAGTTCTTCTGACTTCTGTCTTCTGCTTTCCTCCTCACATTCTCTTCTGATCCAAAGACAGCTTCCGCACCCCAGCCCCACATTCCTGTGGCAGGGAAGCTACAAGAAGAATATAAAATAGAAAGTTGGTAGATCTTCATATGAGTCCCATTGGCCAGCGCTAGAGAACAGGGTCACCCCTTGGGCCGTGAGGGACGTAGGGAAATGCAGTTCTTTAAGTTCTCCCACTAAGAAACAAAAAGGCTCTCTGTTAATAAAATGGAAGGAGAGAATGAATAGTGGAGAAGCAGATAGTAGCTCCGGTCTCTCATTCATCTTGGGAAATGGAATTACCTCATTATTTTCCTGATAGAATGACCATTTATTAAGTGTTAGAAACCAGAACATTCATCAGATCTGTGATGTTCATTTTATTCTTCAATCTTTGCGATAACCCTGAAGACAGATTACCACCCCAATTTTACAGATGAAGAAATGGAGGCTGATGAACGTCTTGTCCAAGGCTACCCGTAGGCAATAGGTTACAAGGTCTAAATTTTAACCCTGATCTCTCTGTCCCTAAAAATCTAACTTTCCACTATAACTCAACAGACATCTTGATTATCACCTCAGAGGAAGGTATCAACAAAACCAGTCAAACTTTGTAAAATATTTAAAGAGATTTATTCTGAGCCAAATAGAAATGACCTTGGCCCATGACACAGCACTTAGGAGATCCTGAGAACATGTGCCCAAGGCGGTCAGGGTGCAGCTTGGTTTTATAGACTTTAGGGAGACATGAGACTTCAATCAAATACATTTAAGTTAGCTGGGCATGGTGGCGGGCGCCTGTAATCCCAGCTACTTGGGAGGCTGAGGCAGGAGAATTGCTTGAACCCAGGAGGCAGAGGTTGCAGTGAGCTGAGATGGCACCACTGTACTCCTGCCCGGGCAATAGAGCAATACTCCATCTCGAAAAATAAAAAATTAAACTAAACTAAAATAAACAAATATATTTAAGAAACACTTTAGTTTGATCAAGAAAGGTGGGACAACTTGAAGGTGAGGGGCTTCCAGGTTATAGGTAAATTTAAAGTTTTCCTAATCGGGAATTGGTTGAAAGAGTTATCAATAGAGACCAAAGTTTTATCATGCAGATGAAGCCTTCACGTTAGCAGGCTTCCTGGAGAATGGTTGTAAATGTTTGTTGGAGAATAGATTGAACACGTTTCCAATCAGATTTAAGGTCTGTGTTGATGTTAATGCTGGAGAAGTATAATGAGGCATGTCGGACCCCAACTTCCCCTCATGAACCAGTATTTTGGGTAAAATGTTAAGAGTGCTCTGGCCTAGGAGGAAGTCCATTCAGAGGGCAGAACTACAGAACTGTATTTCCCCACCTGCCTTGCAGCCCCAGGGTGGCCCTGTTTTCTGGCATTAACCAACAGGGCTTACATGAAAGTCTACCAGACTTTCTAATTCCTAAAGAATTTGTGTAAACCTTGGTTTACAAAGGGCTGATGCTGAGAGGTTTTCATGCTGAAAATTCTTCTTCCAAATCTAGCATCCTTTGTAATTGGATTGTGTTTCTCTGCTTTGTCTCGCGGGTGAACTCATGGATATAAACCATCTGGTATTCATACTCAGATGGCTGTCTGCTTTACTTTGGATTCTGCAGTTTTGTAGCAAAAGTTCTACAAACACAAGTGCTAGAAAGCTCACCTTTCTGTCTTTCTCGGGGTCCAGAGGGCTTGGCAGGGCTGAACGCTGCAGGCATTTTCTCATCAGATTTGGGTATTGTTCTTGAAGCGTTAGAATCTCAGATCTGGTCCTCCACCTCTTCCTGCCATTTTACAAGCAGCCCCATATCCTTTCATTTATTTAATTTTGGGGGAGGGGGAATTTATAGCATTTAATTATATAAATGGAATAAACAAACCAACCCCTGGCATTGTGATGATGGAAATGTTCTCCATTTTTATTGCATCAATGTCAATTGTGATACTGCATTGCGATACTGCACGATAGTTTTATAAAATGTTACCTTTGGGGAAAAGTGAGTAAAGGGTACACAGAGTGTCTCTGTATTATTACTTACAACTACATGTAAATTTACAATTATCTCAAAATAAAAAGTTTAACTGTGAAAGACACTGTTAAGAGATCGATGAAAAGACAGGCCACAGACTAGGAGAAGGTATTTGAGAAAAACCGGATAAAGGACTTATATCCAAAATATACAAAGAGCTCTCAAACTCAGTAGGAAAACAACAACCCAATAAAAAGCAGGAAAAAGATCTGAAGAGACACTAACAAAGATCTGCAAATGAACAATAAGGACATGAAAAGATGCCCAACATTATATATCCACAGTGACTTGTCAATTCAAAACAACAATGAGATACCACTATGCACCTAGAGGAATGGCTAAAATCCAAAACGCTGACATCACCAAATCTTGTTGGGGATGTGGAGCAACAGAAACTCTGATTTATTGCTGGTAGGAATGCAAAATAGTACAACCACTTGGAAACCAGTTTGGTAATTTCTTTTTTTTTTTTTTTTTTTTTTTTTTTTTTTTTTTTTTTTT